>NC_091364.1:1142541-1262541 GCF_038502225.1 Cherax quadricarinatus | reverse complement strand
TTCTGAGTGCTTAATTCCGCTACCGTCTACCTGGTCCCTTTCCGCTCACCTCCAGTCTTTGTGGCCATTCGCACCTTTCTCTCTCTCCTGCCCTTTCTACCTCTTTCCTGCCTCTCTTCCATGCTTTACCAAACATTCTCTCTCAGTCCTCAACAGGAGTCGAACCTGCACACACTGTATGAAAGTACACAGTACTTTCCGAGTGGCAAAAGTACTGCGTACTTGGATACGGAGTATGTAGGTTCGAATCCTGTTGTGGACTGAGAGATAATGTTTGTTGAAGGTTCTCCCGTTTGTGAATTGTTAAGCCAGGTCTCAGACCGGGCCGCGGGGGCGTTGACCCCCGAAACCCTCTTCAGGTATCTCCAGGTAATATTCTTCAAGTTTTTTCACATCCTTCAGTCTGTCCCTCCCTACCATCCCTACCTCCCATTTCCCTCACTCCCATTTCCGTTCTTCTCCACGTCCACACCCTTCACCATACAACAGTTCCTTGGTTAATGGTTCACCACGATACGTTTTATTGTAGTTCCCCCCTTCCTCTCTCCCCTCCCGTAATCATAGATGACGGGGAGAGGGGGGACTGGTATCGGTGGGGTGGAGGAAGATGAGGTCAGGTCAGGTTTACTAGGATGTTGATGCTGTTTTGTTTTAATCTCTCTGTACTCTTCAGAGATCATTTTTAAACCTCGATAAAGTTTTATATAGCAAATTATGTAGGGTTTAACGAGGCCTGGTGACAGAGCGGGCCACGGAGGAGTTGAACCTCCCCAACGCCCTCTCCAGATGAGGTAATCAGTCCCTCAGTCCCGCAGTCCCTCAGTCCCTCAGTCCCTCAGTCCCTCAGTCCCTCAGTCCGTCTGTCTTCCAGTCATGTCAATTCAGAACTACATATCAGCTAAATTCTAATATTTTTTATCTTAATTCATGTCTGGATAAATAACTCATTACGATTGTGACTAGATATAAACATGTAATTAGTTCATTATCAGTGTAACTTGTCCAGATGTCAGAACTTTGGTGGTCCAGTCCCTGGACCCAGTATGTATCTCTGTAATGTTGAGGTACAGTCCCTGGACCCAGTATGTATCTCTGTAATGTTGAGGTACAGTCCCTGGACCCAGTATGTATCTCTGTAATGTTGAGGTACAGTCCCTGGACCCAGTATGTATCTCTGTAATGTTGAGGTACAGTCCCTGGACCCAGTATGTATCTCTGTAATGTTGAGGTACAGTCCCTGGACCCAGTATGTATCTCTGTAATGTTGAGGTACAGTCCCTGGACCCAGTATGTATCTCTGTAATGTTGAGGTACAGTCCCTGGACCCAGTATGTATCTCTGTAATGTTGAGGTACAGTCCCTGGACCCAGTATGTATCTCTGTAATGTTAAGGTACAGTCCCTGGACCCAGTATGTATCTCTGTAATCTTTTGACTACCACAAATACCATGGGTATGTTGTTACTACTACCCATACCATGGGTATGATGTTACTACCACCCATACCATGGGTATGGTGTTACTACCACCCATACCATGGGTATGGTGTTACTACCACCCATACCATGGGTATGATGTCCATAATTAGTGTATATAACTAACTGGCACCAGTTAACACCCACATTGTGTGGCATAAACAAAATATAAATTTTGAGTGTTGCAAACATCGCGAGCAAGCGCCTTGAAAAGGCTTTTTCTGTGATCGGTTTTGCTTGCACCACCACCACTTTTCTGCAGTTACAAACTTCTGATGTGTTAATTGCAACAAGACCTAGAGCTATCATTCAGCTCCACCCAGTGGTTGTTTTGTATATATATATATATATATATATATATATATATATATATATATATATATATATATATATATATGCAATAAGATCACAGTAAACAGGTGATTTCAGAATATGCAAAACAACCTCTCTGAAAGAATAGAGAAATTCCAAGCGCTTTCGTGACTACTCACATTATCAATGTGAGTAGTCACGAAAGCGCTTGGAATTTCTCTATTCTTTCAGAGTGGTTGTTTTGCATATATATATATATATATATATATATATATATATATATATATATATATATATATATATATATATATATATATATATATATATATATAAAAAGACTTAAAGCAACCCAACCAACCGTAATCATATGATCGCCGTCAGAGTAGCGTGTGCAGGTACCTCGCTGCTCAAACTCCGCAAGACGAGACCGGATTGGTGGAGGTGAAGGTGCAGGTGTTAAGGGAAGGTTAAGGGAGGTGAGCTGTGATTTGCTGGTGGTCACTGCCAGGTGTTACGTTATAGCTACCATTGTTGATGCTCCACAGTGATGCTGCAGCACCTCCAACCTTTTGTCATCAATGGCGTGTACTTTGTTGCATTGTGGTTAGTCTTTGTTGTTACTGGGAGGGAGTTGTCTGCCAGAGAGGCAGATGGAAGGGGTTTTAGTAAGTTTATTTAGGCACAGGTACATATAAGTACAATTATCATGCATCGTGTAAATTACCCAGGGTAATCCAAAAAAAGAGAGTCATAGTTACTTATTTCCCATAGGGGTCCTTGTAAATTCCCGGTGATTCAAGTTTGCAAGGTTCAACATGGTTACTGACAGTTGTGTTAGTGGCTTGGACGTGCCCAGCATGGGCCAGTAGGCCTGCTGCAGTGCTCCTTTTTATGTTCTTATGAAACGAAGCCTGGCTTCACTGTCCAGTTTTTGTGTTGACTGAGATACTCAGATAGTCCAGTCTGGGTACGACTTGTACCGTGGTGGCCCTTAACAACAACAACAAACATCGCCGTTGTTCAGTCTGGATCTACGTTAATCTTCAACTAATGTTGTGTATTACGTTATTATGCTGTACCTTAGTGCTAGAGCGTTCAGCTTCCAATGAAAACGACCCGGGTTTGGATCCCGGGGGAGGGTCGACTAGTTGTATATTCAAATCTTCTCACACTTGTTGTCCAAGGTCACCTTGTAGTATTAAGATGCTTAAAGAGTTAGTCCACTGTTGTATATCTCAGTTACAGTGATAATCTTTATTTAGGTTAAACACACAACATTTTATATACAGTATTATCAATTTATAAAATAGTTAAATTAAGTACATAGTTCTTATAGGCACATTTTGTTTATAAATGACCAAAAAAGTAACCTAACTCACCACCCACACGTCAGTGCTGGTATATTAAAACTCTTAAATATATTATACAAATAACCCACCCATAGAAGAGAGGAGCTTATGACGACGTTTCGGTCCGACTTGGACCATTTACAAAGCGTGACTTTGTAAATGGTCCAAGTCGGACCGAAACGTCGTCGCAAGCTCCTCTCTTCTGTGTGCGGGTTATCTGTGTATTGTTCCAGTCACGGTATTGTGCCTTTTTTGTTATCTTAAATATATTGTTTAACGTATTAAATTTTCTCTACAAAAAATTCGAGGATAAAATCGTAGTGTTTCATGTGAGGACCAGATTATTTACTGCAATTATTGCGTAAGCTATATGCGTCATGTACTGTTTATTACCGTCATAACCTTGACGTGGAGGCTGCCACCTCAACCTTCCTTTATAATATTCTCTGCGTTTTTAACTTACACAGATTATCACTGATGTAGTGAGGGTTAACTTAGTTGTCTGGATAACTACTTCACTACATCGCTTGGGTATCTTTATTTTCGAAATGTTTAGCCTGCTTAGCAGGCTTCGTCAGTCGAATACACGAGTGATATTGTGTATCATGAACGTAATGACTAGTTTACTGTTCACCCGCAGCTCATCCTGTGAACATCAGAGACCAGAAAGGTGTTTCTGGTCTCTGATGTTCACAGGTGCAGTTATATCTTAATGAAGGTCTGGGTGCAGTTATATCTTTTAGATGTTAGTCACTTAATACGTGTTGATCGTATAGCAATCTGTGGACACAATCTCAGAATGTCAGATATCATGTTAGAACTTGACTAAAGAACGTGCTGAACGTGTTTACTGCTCCAGGAGAGAAGAAGCAGTTCTTGTTTTTTTTATTTTGCATTATCACTGTTTCTCCTTGGCTCACCTGTTGTCCCTCACACGTAGCGACCTTCACACGGACAGGAAGAATAAGATTTGTGGTGGGTCTTCAGCCTTGATTACCTTTTCTAGCTGTGTTCTACATTTGAGCTACACCTTCCATAGGGAAGCTAGACCAGTGTTGTGTTGATGCGTGTAGAAGCGCGCGTGCACACACTCAGGAGCTAGGACTCGACCCCTGCAACCTCAACTAGGCGAGTACACACACATATACACACACACACACACACACACACACACACACACACACACACACACACACACACACACACACACACACACACACACACACACACACACACGTTACGCCCATATTGTAATATGCAGCGCCAGTTTCGAACCCTCACCTAGCCAAGCACGTAAGGAAACTAGAGAAAGTGCAAAGATTTGCAACAAGACTAGTCCCAGAGCTAAGGCGTATGTCCTACAAGGAGAGGTTAAGGGAAATCGACCTGACGACACTGGAAGACAGGAGAGTTGCGGGGGATATGATAACGATATATAAAATACTGAGAGGTATAGACAAGGTGGACAGAGACAAGATGTTCCAGAGATGGGACACAGCAACTAGGGGTCACAGTTGGAAGCTGAAGACTCAGATGAATCACAGGGATGTTAGGAAGTATTTCTTCAGTCACAGAGTTGTCAGGGAATGGAATAGTCCGAGAAATGATGTAGTGGAGGCAGGATGAATACATAGCTTTAAGAAGAGGTATGATCAAGCTCACGGAGCGGGAAGAGTGGCCAGGTAGCGGCCAGTTGAAGAGGCGGGGCCAGGAGCTGACTCGACCCCCGCAACCACAACTAGGTGAGTACACACACACACACACGTGTACGTACGTAAGTACGTCTCCTCTCCTTCCTTGCCTTAAACTGATTATTGTCTTTTTCATCTCTCTCACTGGCGATTTCGTAGTGGTGGCGGACAGAATGAGAAACTGTCTGTGTTTTGTTTCCCATTTGTGGGTTGGTGTAAAAAACTTACTTAGTGTTTGGTCTCCAAGTTTGTTTACCTCTTGTGGCTTCTCGTTTATATATAATAATAAATATAATTTATTATTATATATAATTTATATACAATATAATTTATTATATATTGTTCTACAAATATATGATACAACTTATACAGACCATAGCTGATATCAGTGACCTGCTATATAGAAAGCCCCTGGTAATGCAGACCATTTCCCGAAAATTAGGTCAATTTTGTCCCAGGATGCGACCCACACCAGTCTACTAACATCCAGGTACCTATTAACTACTAGGTGAACATGGACAACAGGTGTCTTAAGGAAACACGTCCTAATATTTCCACCCGTACCGGGGATCAAACCGCGGACCTCAAAGTGTGCGAGGTGAGTGCGCTACCAACCCAGCTACGGGACACGATAAACCATCTAGTTTAGGAGACTTGGACCTGCCTCGCATGGGCCAGTAGGCCTTCTGCAGTGTTCCTTCGTTCTTATGTTCTTATGTTCTTAACGTTCTTGACTTCATTATTATCTTATAACTTTTAAATTGACTGTGAGTGTGTTAAAACTTACTCGTGTGAGCAGCAGATGTCTACCTACATGGAGGGTATTCCGGGGGTCAGCGCCCCCGCAGCCCGGTCCATGACCAGGCCTCCCGGTGGCTCAGGGCCTGATAAATAAGAACATAAGAACATAAGAATGTAGGAACACTGCAGAAGGCCTACTGGCCCATGCGAGGCAGGTCCTTTTCAAAACAACCTCAACCTAAAGCTACCCAAGAAATATCTCCCGTACCTAATGACACCAATCAAACCCAGCCCCTCCCACTCATATACCGGTAAGTTGATAAATAAGACACATGTGCAACATCTGGATATCTTTGTTGTAGACGTTTCGCCATCCAGTGGCTTTATCAATACAGATTCTAGGACATAATTAGAAGACAGTAGAACTATATACAAAAGATGCGGTAATCAGTCCCTCAGCCTTGAGTCGATGTAATCAGTCCATCAGTCCTGAAAAGAATATAGCATATGTATGTATGTACAATGTTCGCCAAGACAGGAGTCCTGTTACTGCTGGCCGTCGCTGTATAAGTTATCCTCAGGCAACTTAGGTTATCATTGTTTAAGTTAGCTTTAAATTAGTAGTCTTAAGTTAGTCCTAATTTACCCGAAATACATTGGATAACTAGTGGTTGATCTACCTAAGTTATCCACATTAAACATTGGATAACTAGTGGTTGATCTACCTAAGTTATCCACATTAAACATTGGATAACTAGTGGTTGATCTACCTAAGTTATCCACATTAAACATTGGATAACTAGTGGTTGATCTACCTAAGTTATCCACATTAAACATTATAATTCATGGTTGGTAAACATAATTTGATTATTTTAATGATATTGAAGGTATAATGATCTACTTGCAGAGGCAAGTTTATAGCCCATCCTGGCAGGGTATTCAAGACAGGGAGTTCCTTGGGTCACTCTGCCTTGGGTTACCCTACCTTTGCTTACCCTACCTTTGGTCACCCTTTCAAGCTATATATTTTTTAATAATAATAATAATTATTATTATTATTATTTATTTTTACAAGTACATGTTAACTTTTCATGTAGGCCGAGTGAGAATTTACGAGAAAGTAATAATCCGAATAGTCTTGGTGGTGTTGGTCATGTGGTGGTGGTGGTTGTTGTGGTAATAGTGTGGTGATAGTGTTGGTGGTGGTGATGGTGTGATGATGGCAATAGTAGTAGTAGTAGTAGTGGTGGTGGTGGTGATAGTGGTTGTAGTGGTAATGGTGGTGATAGTTGTAGTAGTGGTGGTGGTGATAGTGGTGGTAGTTTACTGGACAGGAGATGAGTTTCCTGACACAGATAAAACTCTCGTGTCATCACCTAAAACCTCTGTGTTGAATTAGTAAGTAATTTTATTTGTGTAAAGATACGCATAAGTATAGTTATCATACATAGTAACGTGTATAGATTACCCAGGATAACCAAGAAAATAGTTAGGATAAGATTTTGTTGGGTGGTGGGGTAGCCGCCCAGGATAACCCAAGAAAGTCACTGCATCATCAAGGACTGTCTGTCTTATTTCATTGTAGTTCTCATTCTTGTCCCCCGGGATGCCACCCACACCAGTCTGCTAACATTTGCTTGCTAAGTGAACGGGACAACGGGTATAAGGAAACCCGTTCAATGTTTTCATCCATGCCGGGGATTGAACCACAGACATTTAGTGCGTGAATCAAGAGCCACGGACCACCGTACCATCAACGGGCCAGGATAACCCAAAAAATATATTGGTGGATAACCTGGGTACCTTTATTATATCTTCAGAAAAAAGATACCCAGGTGTTTCATCAAGGGTAGTTTTTTCTTCTTGTGCCATTGTTGTCAAATCTGACGAAGTTTGTGCTGAAAGTTTTCTTTATTAGTTGCACTGAGTTTAAGAGAAAACGTGATCATTATGCGAGGATAAACTCTTATATTTATTCGATGGCTGTATTAGATATACTGCACTAAAGAGATTAGTAAGTTTATTTAGGTACAGGTACACAGAAATACAGCTACATAAATTATCATACATAGTAACACGTGTAAATTACCTAGGATAACCCAAAAAAGTCGAACAAACTGACAATGGTCCTTGTAATATCTTAAACAATTAACTCCACTGCGTGAAAATAAGCTACAATACAAAGATATATACTAAGAATAGTGTAAAGTGACTTATTTGTATTAACATTAAAGAGAGGCTCAGCTTGTATAGATAACCTGATTGGTAACTATGGAGAATGTTTTTTCTCATGAAGTTACTTAACTGGATGAATGGTTCAGAGAACCGACAAGTTGATAAATTAGACACATGTGCAACACTTGGGTATCTTTATTGAGGAATTCTTCACTTGCCTAACCCTTGGGCACGACCTACTTCCACACTGGACAACTGTGACACCACCTATGACTGCTGCACCTCTCCTGCATGCAGTATATAAGCTCCTTCTTTGTACATATGCTGTATTCTTTTCAAGATTGATGGACTGATCAAATCGACTCAAGGCTGAGGGACTGATTACCTCAAACTCCTTCTGTTCTTCACCATTCTCCGTTGTATGGACTGATGAAGCCACTGTGTGGCGAAACGTTTCCTCATTAAAGATACTCGAGTGTTGCACATGTGTCTAATTTATAATCATACTTTGGAAATAAATGGTATAAAATACCGACACAATGGCAATATAAACACAAATGCAGTATAATGTGATCCTTTATTGACTACGTTTCGCCCACACAGTGGGCTTTTTCAAGTCACAAACAGAACTACCTGGGGTGGAAGGAACGCGAGTATTTATAGTCCGGCTGAGGTCAGGTGAAGAATGCTGCATCTGATGATGTACCGAGTTGGGTTGTAGAGTCTAAAAACTTGGGTAGCTTGGAAAGGAGACTGGACAAGTTTGTGAGCAGACCTTCTACAGTGTTCTTATGTGGGATAGCGATGAAGAAGTTTCTTGGCAAGTGGTTCAGCTATGTTATAGAAGCCACTATTCTGGTTGAAGTTGTCGGATATAGAAATAAGTGATGATTCCAGGATTCTTCGGTATTGGGTGTTGTCTTCTGTGGCGATAAGTCTTGAGTTTCTGTAGTTTATCAAGTGGTTGTGTGAATTACGGTGTTGTACGCAGGCATTCCTTGTGTCGTCACACCTGCTTGCGTATTGGTGTTCTGAAATACGTGTTTGGAGGTCCCTTGATGTTTCGCCCACGTATAACTTGTTGCAGTCATTACAAGGGATTATGTATACCCCTGCAGAGGATGGAGGCTTGTCCTGCCTACTACTGGTGATGTCCTTGATGGTCGTGGTTGTGGAGGTAGATACTTGGAATGATGTTTTGGCAAAGATGTTGGAAACATGTTTGGCAATGGAGTTGGTGGGAAGGACTATGTATCTCTTCTCGGCAGTGTCTTCTCTGGGTGTGTTGAAGATGTTTAGTGCTCGCCGTCTGCAGTCTCTGATGAAGAGGTCGACAACACTCTTCCTTTCCTTGATGTTCTAAGCTGACCACGAACTTCGTTTTAAAGTCTATCGAAAACCCACCAACCAAAACGATCTTCTCCACTTCTACTCTCACCACGACACCAAAACCAAACGTGGTGTAATTATAGGCTTCTTCCTGCGTGCACTCAGAATCTGCAGCAACGAGTTCCTTGAGGAAGAATGCACTATAATTGAACAGGTATTTTCCAAACTCCACTATCCTCGTCACTTCATCAGAGACTGCAGACGGCGAGCACTAAATATCTTCAACACACCCAGAGAAGACACTGCCGAGAAGAGATACATAGTCCTTCCCACCAACTCCATTGCCAAACATGTTTCCAACATCTTTGCCAAAACATCATTCCAAGTATCTACCTCCACAACCACGACCATCAAGGACATCACCAGTAGTAGGCAGGACAAGCCTCCATCCTCTGCAGGGGTATACATAATCCCTTGTAATGACTGCAACAAGTTATACGTGGGCGAAACATCAAGGGACCTCCAAACACGTATTTCAGAACACCAATACGCAAGCAGGTCTGACGACACAAGGAATGCCTGCGTACAACACCGTAATTCACACAACCACTTGATAAACTACAGAAACTCAAGACTTATCGCCACAGAAGACAACACCCAATACCGAAGAATCCTGGAATCATCACTTATTTCTATATCCGACAACTTCAACCAGAATAGTGGCTTCTATAACATAGCTGAACCACTTGCCAAGAAACTTCTTCATCGCTATCCCACATAAGAACACTGTAGAAGGTCTGCTCACAAACTTGTCCAGTCTCCTTTCCAAGCTACCCAAGTTTTTAGACTCTACAACCCAACTCGGTACATCATCAGATGCAGCATTCTTCACCTGACCTCAGCCGGACTATAAATACTCGCGTTCCTTCCACCCCAGGTAGTTCTGTTTGTGACTTGAAAAAGCCCACTGTGTGGGCGAAACGTAGTCAATAAAGGATCACATTATACTGCATTTGTGTTTATATTGCCATAATCATACTTTACTTCACAGTACACCAACTTCTCTAAGTTTTTTTTTTTACATCACACTGAGTATACTAACCTGCCTATAGTTGCTAACATCTGTCCTAATATTTTTCTTAAGATAGGAGTAACTCTGGCTTCCTTGAAACCCCCCCCCCGGGGCGGTATTGATGGTGGTGGACAAATGGGGATTGGCAATTCCGAGGCGACAAATTTTAGGAATTTGGATGGGATATTATCGGGACCTGCGGTTTTAGTTGGGTTTAACCCGCTTAGTCTTTTCGCACGAATTCATAAGATACATCTACTGTTGGCAACTATTTGGAGTGACGCCTTTATTACTGTAATAGCTTTTAAATTTATTGGAGTCTGTTGAAGGTATCCGATGCAACCGGCAGTATACTTACTAATGCTGATATAACAGTTTTGGAAAATGAATTGAAACAATTTGCCACTTTAGTTGTTTCGTGACACATCTCGTTATAAGATAAGATAAGATTTCGTTCGGATTTTTAACCCCGGAGGGTTAGCCACCCAGGATAACCCAAGAAAGTCAGTGCGTCATCGAGGACTGTCTAACTTATTTCCATTGGGGTCCTTAATCTTGTCCCCCAGGATGCGACCCACACCAGTCGACTAACACCCAGGTACCTATTTGCTGCTAGGTGAACAGGACAACAGGTGTAAGGAAACGTATCGAATGTTTCCACCCGCCGGGAATCGAACCCGGGCCCTCCGTGTGTGAAGCGGGAGCTTCACACACATACCGCAACTCTTGTAGTTATTGCCAGAGCTTTCTGCAGGTTGTTCTTGTACTGGTCTTTTTATTCGATTTTTGCGCAATATTGTCTTACCTTTACTTCTTTTATAAGCCTCTTTGGAGTTCATTTAGCGCTGCAATATCCCGTCTGTTTACCCTAAATCTTTTTAACAACTGATCCCTGAGTTTAATATTATCTAATATCTCGGCAATTATCCAGAGTTCACTTCTTTACTTAATCTTTCACTGGTGCAATATTATCAAGGATGGCAGTGAACAAGGTTCTGAATGTTTTCCAGACATCATTTTCGTTCGAGCAACTTATCACAGTACAATCACAACGGTGTAGCCTATTTCCTAATTTTTCGGTCCAATTCAGACCACTAACAAATCACTTTAATAAGTGTGACTTGTCACGTTGAGGAGAGGAGTTTACGACGACGTTTCGGTTCGACTTGGACCATTTATAAAGTCAGTCATAATTGTCAGTCTCCTAAATATGGGTTATTTATGTACTGTTCCAGCTTAGATATACTGTAAATGCTTAACTATCTTCTGAATGCCTGGTACGTCTCCTAATACAAGGCTCAGATACATGCAATAATTGAAAAGCATATTGTTTTTAAATAGCCATATTGCATCTGGTTCACTTCTAGCTGTATAGGTTTGTAGACAGTCGGGTTATACACTTTCTTGGGTCTTAAAGGGAAGGGTTGTGTCTTGATGCTGGTGATGGAGTCTTGAACCTAGGACTTTAAGGTTCTCTTCTCTTCCTCTGATCAAAACTAATTGCTATCTTCCTCTCCGTTCCCCAGGTCGTCGCTGTTTTACTCCTATGGATCAAATACATCCTCGTGGCTCGGTTGGTAACGCTCTCACCTCTCACACTGAGTCTCCGTGCTTCAGTCCCCGGCATAGGTGGAAAATTTGGGCGAAACGTTTCGTTAGTAAAGATACGTAAGTGTTACACATGTATCATAGTCATCCACGCTTAGTGTTGAATGTGGTTTTGTTTCTAAATTTATGTTGTGTTATTTTCCTGGGCGAGGTAGAGTTAGCCTCGTGCTGCAACACTGTTCACGTGCCCATGTCTGTTTCACTACCTTCAGGGGGTATGAGGGGATGCCATGATGCTGGTAAAGAGCTCTCAATCCAGGGAATTGGATCTACTCTCCCCTACCCAGGAACAAATTTGATACTCTCTTCGTGTTACCCAGGTGCTGTGTGACCCTTGCGAATTAAACGCTTATTCGTGACTATAATAAGTCATATCATGGTGTTCCGTAGCTGAGTTGGTAGCTCACTCAGCTCACACGTTGAGGTCCGTGGTTTGATCCCCGGTACGGGTGGAAACATTAGGGCATGTTTCACCTAACAGTAAAATAGGTACTTCCGTGTTAGTCGACTGGTGTCTGTCGCATCCTGGTGACAAAATTAACCTGATTTGCCCGAAATGCTCTGCATAACAAGGAGTTTTCTATATAGTATGTCAATGATGTCAGATATGGTCTGTATAAGTTGTATCATGTACTTGTAGAAATAAAGATGATTATTATTATTATGACACTGCTCGTGTATTTTGAGAGGCCAAAATAATAAAACTACACTGCCATTTTACTGTTTAATAAAGCACTATAAGTTTAGTGCATAATAAAAACCTAAGATTAAAGTTTTAAGTAACATTCAACTTAGATTTAGTTTTGCAAGGCGACTTTGAGCTGAGGAAACTCCAGGTTGTGAAGTATTCTCTGGATCTGGAGCTTGGCTAGGCTCCTCTTCTCAGGTTCCAAACGCTTCAACACAGGAACCAGACTAAGACAAAACAACCTCTCGCCGTTGTCCTCTTCGTCTCCTCGTACTCCAAGGTGTGCTGAGTACACCTTCTGCAGCTCTGTGTCCGTCTGGCTCACCTTCAGGAGGTCCGGCTCGTATGAGAAGGACCTGGTTCTCTTGGTGTTTAGTGGGGTGGGACAGCGGGAGGGTGTAGTGTTGTGATGACTGCTGCTTGAACTGTGGATGCTGTTGGTGGAGTTGTGAATGTTGGCGGTGGAGTTGTGAGTGTTGGCGGTGGAGTTGTGAGTGTTGGGGTTGTGCTTCATCTCGATCTCCTCCTCGTCTGTGGGTTCAGCATCCTCCTCATCTTCCGTTCCTCCTGCATCGGACAAGTTGTCGCGTCGGCTGGATCTGGGAAGAAAGAGGGATGCGTGTAATTGCCAGATTTAATCTTCCGAGAACACACTTTAACCTTAACCCCATTTCTAATCTAACGATAGAGCCCCTGGTGGGCGAAAGGTTTCCATGATAAAGTTACCTATCTTTGCATAAGTGTCTCTTGACATTATATATCTCGAGTAGATTACGACCTTGGGTTATCAAATAGAAGTTTAAGGAGACTTAGGTCTCGAGACACTTCTCAGATAGGGAGCCAAGGCCGGGTCACCAATATTGGAAAAGACCCGGGCTCGGAGAATACCGGCGAATAAAAAAAAAAAAAAGTTTAAGGACAGTGATACGAAAAGAAGTTTAAACAGATTTTGTTGACTTGAGAGCGAGGAAGATTGACATCAGTCTGTCTATAATGCAGGAGGAGCCACTTGTCTATGGTGCATCCAACAAACCAGCAGACTCTTGGATGTCACTACTGCCAGGCTCCGGCTTGGCTACAAGTATCTGTTGGAGGTTGCAACATCTACTGACACAGACATAACCAAGTGTTAACTTTACGAGAGGAACTCTCGTCACACCTTGTGTCGTTATTTACTGGAATATTAAGATATTAATAAATTCAGACAACTCGGTTACAAATGTACAAGATATATCAACATATTTAAAAAAGAGTAACTACCATCCCCGGCATGAATATGTTCTCTCTTTTATTTATCATTTCTTGATTAATCGCCTTCTGTTCTGCTGTGTTTCTAGTTTTCTATCTCATGACCGCTTATGTTGTCTTTAAAATGTGTATTAACCTCGTTTATTTAGTTTTTAAACTCATTCTTAGTTCGTAAATACTTTTTGCTTCACATTGACACATCATCTCCGTGTCTTCCATATTACAGTGTTGGTACAGGAAGTTATGTGTACTAGTGTACAGTGTTGGTACAGGACGTTGTGTGTACTAGTGTACAGTGTTGGCACAGGAAGTTGTGCGTACTAGTGTACAGTGTTGGTACAGGAAGTTATGTGTACTAGTGTACAGTGTTGGTACAGGACGTTGTGTGTACTAGTGTACAGTGTTGGTGCAGGACGTTGTGTATACTAGTGTACAGTGTTGGTACAGGACGTTGTGTGTACTAGTGTACAGTGTTGGTACAGGACGTTGTGTGTACTAGTGTACAGTGTTGGTACAGGACGTTGTGTATACTAGTGTACAGTGTTGGTGCAGAACGTTGTGTATACTAGTGTACAGTGTTGGTACAGGACGTTGTGTGTACTAGTGTACAGTGTTGGTACAGGACGTTGTGTGTACTAGTGTACAGTGTTGGTACAGGACGTTGTGTGTACTAGTGTACAGTGTTGGTGCAGGACGTTGTGTATACTAGTGTACAGTGTTGGTGCAGGACGTTGTGTATACTAGTGTACAGTGTTGGTACAGGACGTTGTGTGTACTAGTGTACCGTGTTGGTGCAGAACGTTGTGTATACTAGTGTACAGTGTTGGTACAGGACGTTGTGTATACTAGTGTACAGTGTTGGTGCAGAACGTTGTGTATACTAGTGTACAGTGTTGGTACAGGACGTTGTGTATACTAGTGTACAGTGTTGGTACAGGACGTTGTGTGTACTAGTGTACAGTGTTGGTACAGGACGTTGTGTATACTAGTGTACAGTGTTGGTGCAGAACGTTGTGTATACTAGTGTACAGTGTTGGTACAGGACGTTGTGTATACTAGTGTACAGTGTTGGTGCAGAACGTTGTGTATACTAGTGTACAGTGTTGGTACAGGACGTTGTGTATACTAGTGTACAGTGTTGGTGCAGAACGTTGTGTATACTAGTGTACAGTGTTGGTACAGGACGTTGTGTATACTAGTGTACAGTGTTGGTGCAGAACGTTGTGTATACTAGTGTACAGTGTTGGTACAGGACGTTGTGTATACTAGTGTACAGTGTTGGTACAGGACGTTGTGTATACTAGTGTACAGTGTTGGTACAGGACGTTGTGTGTACTAGTGTACAGTGTTAGTACAGGAAGTTGTGTATACTAGTGTACAGTGTTGGTACAGGACGTTGTGTATACTAGTGTACAGTGTTGGTGCAGAACGTTGTGTATACTAGTGTACAGTGTTGGTACAGGACGTTGTGTATACTAGTGTACAGTGTTGGTGCAGAACGTTGTGTATACTAGTGTACAGTGTTGGTACAGGACGTTGTGTATACTAGTGTACAGTGTTGGTGCAGAACGTTGTGTATACTAGTGTACAGTGTTGGTACAGGACGTTGTGTATACTAGTGTACAGTGTTGGTGCAGAACGTTGTGTATACTAGTGTACAGTGTTGGTACAGGACGTTGTGTATACTAGTGTACAGTGTTAGTACAGGAAGTTGTGTATACTAGTGTGCAGTGTTGGTACAGGACGTTGTGTATACTAGTGTACAGTGTTGGTGCAGAACGTTGTGTATACTAGTGTACAGTGTTGGTACAGGACGTTGTGTATACTAGTGTACAGTGTTGGTACAGGACGTTGTGTGTACTAGTGTACAGTGTTGGTGCAGGACGTTGTGTATACTAGTGTACAGTGTTAGTACAGGAAGTTGTGTGTACTAGTGTACAGTGTTGGTACAGGAAGTTGTGTACTAGTGTACAGTGTTGGTGCAGGACGTTGTGTATACTAGTGTACAGTGTTAGTACAGGAAGTTGTGTGTACTAGTGTACAGTGTTGGTGCAGGAAGTTGTGTGTACTAGTGTACAGTGTTGGTACAGGAAGTTGTGTGTACTAGTGTACAGTGTTAGTACAGGAAGTTGTGTGTACTAGTGTACAGTGGTGGTGCAGGACGTTGTGTATACTAGTGTACAGTGTTGGTACAGGACGTTGTGTATACTAGTGTACAGTGTTGGTACAGGAAGTTGTGTGTACTAGTGTACAGTGTTAGTACAGGAAGTTGTGTATACTAGTGTACAGTGGTGGTGCAAGACGTTGTGTATACTAGTGTACAGTGTTGGTACAGGACGTTGTGTGTACTAGTGTACAGTGTTAGTACAGGAAGTTGTGTGCACTAGTGTACAGTGGTGGTGCAGGAAGTTGTGTGTACTAGTGTACATTGTTGGTACAGGAAGTTGTGTGTACTAGTGTACAGTGTTGGTACAGGAAGTTGTGTGTACTAGTGTACAGTGGTGGTGCAGGGCGTTGTGTATACTAGTATACAGTGTTGATGCAGGAAGTTGTGTGTACTAGTGTACAGTGTTAGTACAGGAAGTTGTGTGCACTAGTGTACAGTGTTGATGCAGGAAGTTGTGCGTACTAGTGTACAGCGTTGGTACAGGAAGTTGTGTGTACTAGTGTACAGTGTTAGTACAGGAAGTTGTGTGTACTAGTGTACAGTGTTAGTACAGGAAGTTGTGTGTACTAGTGTACAGTGTTGATGCAGGAAGTTGTGTGTACTGGTGTACAGTGTTGGTACAGGAAGTTGTGTGTACTAGTGTACAGTGTTGATGCAGGAAGTTGTGTGTACTAGTGTACAGTGTTGATGCAGGAAGTTGTGTGTACTAGTGTACAGTGTTGATGCAGGAAGTTGTGTGTACTAGTGTACAGTGTTAGTACAGGAAGTTGTGTGTACTAGTGTACAGTGTTGGTACAGGAAGTTGTGTGTACTAGTGTACAGTGTTGATGCAGGAAGTTGTGTGTACTAGTGTACAGTGTTGATGCAGGAAGTTGTGTGTACTAGTGTACAGTGTTAGTACAGGAAGTTGTGTGTACTAGTGTACCGTGTTGATGCAGGAAGTTGTGTGTACTAGTGTACAGTGTTAGTACAGGAAGTTGTGTGTACTAGTGTACCGTGTTAGTACAGGAAGTTGTGTGTACTAGTGTACAATGTTGGTACAGGAAGTTGTGTGTATTAGTGTACAGTGTTAGTACAGGAAGTTGTGTGTACTAGTGTACAGTGTACAATATGAGACGTAGTTGAGAAGTTACCCACCTGTAGGGCCGGTGCTTAACGTGTGAGGTGAGGAACATGAGCTGAGACATGAGGGGCCAGCTACCCTGGTATACCTGGAGAGCGCTCGTTCCTGCCCTCTTGGGATTGACATTCTTCCTCATCTCTCTGACGAACTTGTCTCTCAGTACCCTCCATCGTGCCTGACACTCCCGCGCTGACACAAACAAACAACTCTTCAGTCACATCAGTTTACGAAGTGGAAAAAGACACGTACAGATCAGGACATTTATTAGATAAAACGTTTCGCCACGAGTGGCTTCTTCAGTCCTGAAGCCACTTGTGGCGAAACGTTTCCTCTAATGTCCTGAAGTGCACACAAGTGTCTTTTTCCACATCTTTTAGAGTATCAGCATACCATTTTTCAGTTTACGAATTATTGGTGGGCTGGTGCAAGTATGAGTAGTGGGGGGGGGTTGAAGAGGGTTGGAATAGTTTTAAAAATGCAGTATTAGAATGTGGGGCAGAAGTTTGTGGTTATAGGAGGGTAGGTGCAGGAGGAAAGAGGAGTGATTGGTGGAATGAAGTAAAGAGTGTGATAAAAGAGAAAAGTTAGCTTATGAGAGGTTTTATAAGAAGAGTAGAGTATATGGAGAGTAAAAGAAAGGTGAAGAGAGTGGTGAGAGTGCAAAAGGAGAGCAGATGATAGAGTGGGAGAGGCACTGTCAAGAAATTTTAATGAAAAGAAATTTTTGGAGTGAGTTAAACAAGTTAAGAAAGCCTAGGGAAAGTATGGATTTGTCAGTTAAAAACAGAGTAGAGGAGTTAGTAGATTGGGAGAGGGAGGTTTTGGGTAGATGGCGAGAATATTTTGAGGAACTTTTAAATGTTGAGGAAGAAAGGGAGGCGGTAACTTTATGCACTGGTCAGGGAGGTATACCATCTTTTAGGAGTGAAGAAGAGCAGAATGTAAGTGTGGTGGAGGTACGTGAGGCATTACGTAGAATGAAAGGGGGTAAAGCAGCTGGAACTGATGGGATCATGACAGAAATGTTAAAATCAGGGGGGGATATAGTGTTGGAGTGGTTGGTACTTTTGTTTAATAAATGTATGAAAGAGGGGAAGGTACCTAGGGATTGGCGGAGAGCATGTATAGTCCCTTTATATAAAGGGAAGGGGGACAAAAGAGATTGTAAAAATTATAGAGGAATAAGTTTACTGAGTATACCAGGAAAAGTGTACGGTAGGGTTATAATTGAAAGAAGTAGAGGTAAGACAGAATGTAGGATTGCGGATGAGCAAGGAGGCTTCAGAGTGGGTAGGGGATGTGTAGATCAAGTGTTTACATTGAAGCATATACGTGAACAGTATTTAGATAAAGGTAGGGAAGTTTTTATTGGATTTGTGGATTTAGAAAAGGCATATGATAGAGTGGATAGAGGAGCAATGTGGCAGATGTTGCAAGTATATAGAATAGGTAGTAAGTTACTAAATGCTGTAAAGAGTTTTTATGAGGATAGTGAGGCTCAGGTTAGGGTGTGTAGAAGAGAGGGAGAATACTTCCCGGTAAAAGTAGGTCTTAGACAGGGATATGTAATGTCACCATGGTTGTTTAATATATTTATAGATGGGGTTGTAAGAGAAGTAAATGCTAGGGTGTTTGGGAGAGGGGTGGGATTAAATTATGGGGAATCAAATACAAAATGGGAATTGACACAGTTGCTTTTTGCTGATGATACTGTGCTTATGGGAGATTCTAAAGAAAAATTGCAATGGTTAGTGGATGAGTTTGGGAGTGTGTGTAGAGGTAGAAAATTGAAAGTGAACATAGAAAAGAGTAAGGTGATGAGGGTATCAAATGATTTAGATGAAGAAAAATTGGATATCAAATTGGGGAGGAGGAGTATAGAAGAAGTGAATGTTTTCAGATACTTGGGAGTTGACATGTCGGCGGATGGATTTATGAAGGATGAGGTTAATCAGAGAATTGATGAGGAAAAAAAAGGTGAGTAGTGCATTGAGGTATATGTGGAGAAAAAACGTTATCTATGGAGGCAAAGAAGGGAATGTATGAAAGTATAGTAGTACCAACACACTTATATGGGTGTGAAGCTTGGGTTGTGAATGCAGCAGCGAGGAGGCGGTTGGAGGCAGTGGAGATGTCCTGTCTAAGGGCAATGTGTGGTGTAAATATTATGCAGAAAATTCGGAGTGTGGAAATTAGGAGAAGGTGTGGAGTTAATAAAAGTATTAGAGGGCTGAAGAGGGGTTGTTGGGGTGGTTTGGTCATTTAGAGAGAATAGATCAAAGTAGAATGAGAATGACATGGAAAGCGCTTGAATCTGTAGGGAAAGGAAGGCGGGGTAGGGGTCGTCCTCGAAAAGGTTGGAAGGAAGGGGTAAAGGTGTGATGCAGTTCAGATGGGCTTGTGAGGTCTCTAGTGAGACCTAATTATATGGTCACACCTGCCTTAGCAAATGTCGGGTAGTCACGCCCACGTCTGAGGTCTTTTGTTCTTGACGGCGTCAGACCTCGGCGTCAGGTCGTAACACGTGGTACATACCCCATTGGGGAGGGGGTACCTTGACTACGATATAAGCCCAGGGAACAGCTGAGCAAGGAGGTTGTTGGTGACAGGTCCGGGGAGCGAGAGCTCTGGACAGCCGCGTGTGTAGTGGACCACGCATTGGGAATCTCGGGTCAGCTGGTCGGTGAATTAAGATTGAGTACTAGTCCATGTTACTGATAACATCTACCCTTCCCCCTGGTAATAAGTCTCATAGGTCAATTGTTATATTATGTAAATGTCCATCAGTATATGTGGTATTCTAGCCCTTTTATGTTATTAAGTAAACTATAGCCATAGTTCCCATTTTTTTTATTTTGTTCCTCCATATGCTATTCCCTATTCTGTTAAGCACTGGGATACACAGGAGACGTGCTCACTCGCTGGGTGAACTGCATCACAAAGGAGGTTTTGTGGGCGAGGAGCTTGGACTTCCAGCAGGCGTGCATGAGCGTGTTCGGTAGGTGTGAATGGAGACGAATGGTATTTGGGACCTGACGATCTGTTGGAGTGTGAGCAGGGTAATATTTAGTGAAGGGATTCAGGGAAACCGGTTATTTTTATATAGCCGGACTTGAGTCCTGGAAATGAGAAGTACAATGCCTGCACTTTAAAGGAGGGGTTCGGGATATTAGCAGTTTGGAGGGATATGTTGTGTATCTTTATACGTATATGCTTCTAAACTGTTGTATTCTGAGCACCTCTGCAAAAACAGTGATTATGTGTGAGTGTGGTGAAAGTGTTGAATGATGATGAAAGTATTTTCTTTTTGGGGATTTTCTTTCTTTTTGGGTCACCCTGCCTCGGTGGGAGACGGCCGTCTTGTTAATATAAATATATATATATATATATATATATATATATATATATATATATATATATATATATATATATATATATATATATATATATATATATATATATATATATATATATATATATATATATATATAAATATATATATATATATATATATATATATATATATATATATATATATATATATATATATATATGCAATAAGATCACAGTAAACAGGTGATTTCAGAATATGCAAAACAACCACTCTGAAAGAATAGAGAAATTCCAAGCGCTTTCGTGACTACTCACATTATCAAGGAACTATGAAAGTAAAGCATCCAAGGAAGCTATATAAGGGGTCTGGCCAACACCTCACTATCAGATCCCACAACGGTTAAACACCTGACAGGCGCCGACACAACTGGACAGGTCCTTTGCACAACTCACCCACAAACTATTCTACCCAAGAAAATTTAAAAATTATTATTTGTCCAGTGTATTATTAAATTCTTCCCAAATTCTATTAATTATAAATGGATCTAATTTATATAAACCATAGGAAATATTCATATTATTGTCAAAACTGCTTTTTATGAAACAAGATTCAATTATATTTCTGTCGACCATGGACTTGCTTGATACTACTTTTGAGAATTATATATATATATATATATATATATATATATATATATATATATATATATATATATATATATATATATATATATATATATATATATATGTGTGTGTGTGTGTATACATATATCCTGGGTAAAATAAATTTTAGAGATGTCGTTAGTGTCTTAGTTAAAAAAAATACCTGGAGAGAGTTTCGGGGGTCAACGCCCCCGCGGCCCGGTGAGAGACCAGGCCTCGTGGTGGATCAGGGTCTGATCATCCAGACTGTTACTGCTGGCCACACTTAAATGACAAAATCGACGAGGAGATATATTTGAGAATTATTGTTGGAAAGAGAGAGAGAGAGAGAGACGGCAGTAGTGTCAGTGAAATAAGTGGACAGTAACAATAAAAATGAATTAGACACATGTGTAACATCTGGGTGTCTTTATTTGTAGACATTTCGCCATCCAGTGGCTTCATCAGTACAAATTCTAGGGTATAATTGTAAGACAGTAGATATTGTAAGACAGTCGGTATTGTGTACGATACATGTATAACTAACACAAACACATTAACTAGTAGTAAGTAGAGAAAACTAAGAGTTTGAGATTAATTAGAAATTGAAAAAAATGATGTACCAAATACTATTTTAAAAATCATACACAATCTCTTGATTTTTTCACACTTAACATTCCATCTGTTGTTGTTGTTTATCGGTGTGTTAGTCCGCCAGTCTCCCTCTGTTCCAACATCATCTCCACTTCTGCCGTGCTTGGTATAGGCTGCCCGCACAGATCATAATTCCCAAGTGACAGTAACTCAGGCAGTGCTGGAAGGAATCCTCTGAACCTGCCGTAACTGTTGAGCATTTGTTAAAATACTTGATGATATCCTTATTGTCCTTCTGAAGTCTCTCAGCTCAGACTGACACTGCTGAAGTCTCTCAGCTCAGACTGACACTGCTGAAGTCTCTCAGCTCAGACTGACACTGCTGAAGTCTCTCAGCTCAGACTGACACTGCTGAAGTCTCTCAGCTCAGACTGACACTGCTGAAGTCTCTCAGCTCAGACTGACACTGCTGAAGTCTCCCAGCTCAGGCTGACACTACTGAAGTCTCTCAGCTCAGACTGACACTACTGATGTCTCCCAGCTCAGACTGGGAGACTTCAGCTCAGGCTGATACGTGTCAGCATTATGTGACAATCCTGGATGATGGACTAAAACAAGGGAAGCAGAACTAGATTTAATTTCCACTGTGTAATCTTATACAGTAGTCGCAGCGCACTGCTGAAGTATCCAGTTGTCCTGTCAGTATACCACCACAGGTCAGTACAGCACCACCACAGGTTAGTATACCACCACCACAGGTCAGTATACCACCACCATAGGTCAGTATACCACCACAGGTCAGTACAGCACCACCACAGGTCAGTATACCACCACCACAGGTCAGTATACCACCACCATAGGTCAGTATACCACCACAGGTCAGTACAGCACCACCACAGGTCAGTATACCACCACCACAGGTCAGTATACCACCACCATAGGTCAGTATACCACCACCATAGGTCAGTATACCACCACCACAGGTAAGTATACCACCACCATAGGTCAGTATACCACCACAGGTCAGTACACCACCACCACAGGTCAGTACACCACCACCACAGATCAGTACACCACCACCACAGGTCAGTATACCACCACCACAGGTCAGTATACCACCACAGGTCAGTATACCACCACAGGTCAGTACACTACCACAGGTCAGTACACTTCCACAGGTCAGCACACTTCCACAGGTCAGTACACTTCCACAGGTCAGTACACCACCACAGGTCAGTATACAACCACAGGTCAGTACACTACCACTAGTTAGTACACAATTACAGGTCAGTACAACACCACAAGTCAGTACATCACCACAGGTCAGTACTCCACCACAGGTCAGTACAACACCACAGGTTATACATCACCACAGGTCAGTACGCTACCACAGGTCGGTACAATACAACATGTCATTGCACTTCTATAGGTCGATACACCACCACAGGTCAGTCCACTACCGCTAGTCAGTACACAATTACAGGTCAGTAAACACCACAGGTCAGTACACTACCACAGGTCAGTACACTACCACAGGTCGGTACACTACCACAGGTCAGTACACTACCACAGGTCAGTACACTTCCACAGGTCAGTACACCACCCCAGGTCAGTATACAACCACAGGTCAGTACACTACCACAGGTCAGTACACTACCCCAGGTCAGTATACAACCACAGGTCAGTACACTACCACTAGTCAGTACATCACAGGTCAGTACAACACCACAGGTTAGTACACTACCACTAGTCAGTACACAGTTACAGGTCAGTACAACACCACAGGTCAGTACACTACTACTAGTCAGTACGCCATTAAACTGATGGAAGATAGAGGTATGGGTGTGTGTGGGAAACAAGCAGGTTGCAACACTTGGGTTGGAAACAGTAAATGTATAAAAGGCATTCAGCATGAAGTTATAAATAAAGACAATAGATCAGGTCAGCAAACAAAGGGGGACAGCAGAGGGCAGCAAGGGACTAGCTCCCTTAAGGTTTACTATACTAATAGCAGGAGTGTAAGAAATAAGATAGATGAGCTAAGATTAATTGCAAGTGCAGGAAACATAGATATTATTGCTATAACAGAGACCTGGCTTAATCTGAAAGATAGAGAGATGCCCTCTGAATGTCACATACAAGGCTATAAATTATTCCACACTGACAGGGTCAACAGGAAAGGTGGTGGAGTAGCGATGTACGTCAGAGACAATTTAAATTGTTGTGTTAGACAAGATATTAAATTAGAAGCGTCAGCCACTGAATCTGTTTGGTTACAGCTTCTCGAGGGCCGAGAAAAACTAATTTTGGGTGTGATTTACAGGGCCCCAAATCTTGATAGGGAGTGCAGTAAACTTCTATGGGACGAAATTCGTAAGGCATCTACATACGAAAATGTTGTGCTAATGGGAGATTTCAACTATAGACAGATTGACTGGAGCAATTTGACAGGAAATTTAGAGTCAGGTGACTTTCTTGATACGATCCAGGATTGTTTTTTAAAACAGTTTGTGACAGAGCCAACTAGGGGAAATAACCTCCTTGACTTGGTTCTTGCCAGTAGGGAAACACTAATTAATAATCTTGAGGTTAATGATGAGCTTGGGGAAAGTGATCACAAATCACTCAGTTTTAATATATCATGGAATTCCCCTAATAATGGCAATCAAGTCTCCGTCCCTGACTTCCGCTTGGCTGATTTCAAAGGACTGAAAAATTACTTAGGTGGGCTGAGCTGGAATGACCTGACTAAGGGTCAGGTAGGTGGTGATGGTTGCCGATATGACGCTTTCCAGGGCATAGTTCTAGCTGCTCAGTCAAATTATGTTCCAAATAGGGAAATCAGATCAAACAAAAATGATCCTAAATGGATGAACAATAGATTAAAATATCTAATTGGTCAAAAGAGAGCCATATATAGGCAATTCAAAAGAGGAGAGGGGCAATTAAGAAATCGATATATTCAGTTAAAGAGAGAAATAAAAAAAGGAATTAGAAAAGCAAAAAGAGATTGTGAGGTTAAAGTTGCAAGAGATTCGAAGACTAACCCAAAAGGATTCTTTCAGGTATACAGAAGTAAGATCAGGGACAAGATAGGCCCACTCAAAAGTTCCTCGGGTCAGCTCACTGACAGTGATAAGGGAATGTGTAGAAGTTTTAACACATACTTCCTCTCAGTTTTTACACAGAAGGATACCAGCGATATTCCAGAAATAATAAATTATGTGGAACAGGACGATAATAAACTGAGCACGATTAGAGTCACAAGTGACATGGTCCTTAGGCAAATAGATAAATTAAAACCTAACAAATCCCCAGGCCCTGATGAACTGTATGCAAGGGTTCTAAAGGAATGTAAAGAGGAGCTTAGCAAACCTTTGGCTAATCTTTTCAACATATCACTACAAACTGGCATTGTGCCAGATAAGTGGAAAATGGCAAATGTGATACCTATTTTCAAAGCAGGTGACAGGTCCTTAGCTTCGAACTATAGACCAATAAGCCTAACCTCCATAGTGGGAAAATTTATGGAATCAATAATTGCCGAGGCAGTTCTTAGCCACCTTGAGAAGCATAAATTAATTAACGAATCTCAGCATGGTTTTACAAAGGGGCGTTCCTGCCTTACGAATTTATTAACTTTTTTCACTAAGGTATTTGAGGAGGTAGATCATGGTAATGAATATGATATTGTGTATATGGACTTAAGTAAGGCTTTTGACAGGGTCCCATATCAGAGACTATTGAGGAAAATTAAGGCACATGGAATAGGAGGAGAAATTTTTTCCTGGATAGAGGCATGGTTGACAAATAGGCAGCAGAGAGTTTGCATAAATGGGGAGAAATCAGAGTGGGGAAGTGTCACGAGCGGTGTTCCACAGGGGTCAGTGTTGGGCCCCCTGCTGTTCACAATATACATAAACGACATAGATGAGGGCATAAAGAGCGACATCAGCAAGTTTGCCGATGACACCAAAATAGGCCGTCGAATTCATTCTGAAGAGGACATTAGAGCACTCCAGGAAGATTTGAGTAGACTGATGCAGTGGTCGGAGAGGTGGCAGATGCAGTTTAATATAGACAAATGCAAAGTTCTAAATGTTGGACAGGACAATAACCATGCCACATATAAACTAAATAATGTAGATCTTAATATTACGGATTGCGAAAAAGATTTAGGAGTTCTGGTTAGCAGTAATCTGAAACCAAGACAACAGTGCATAAGTGTTCGCAATAAAGCTAATAGAATCTTTGGCTTCATATCAAGAAGCATAAATAATAGGAGTCCTCAGGTTGTTCTTCAACTCTATACATCCTTGGTTAGGCCTCATTTAGATTATGCTGCACAGTTTTCGTCACCGTATTACAGAATGGATATAAATGCTCTGGAAAATGTACAAAGGAGGATGACAAAGTTGATCCCATGTATCAGAAACCTTCCCTATGAGGATAGACTAAGGGCCCTGAATCTGCACTCTAGAAAGACGTAGAATTAGGGGGGATATGATTGAGGCATATAAATGGAAGACAGGAATAAATAAAGGGGATGTAAATAGTGTGCTGAAAATGTGATACCTATTTTCAAAACAGGTGACAGGTCCTTAGCTTCGAACTATAGACCAATAAGCCTAACCTCCATAGTGGGAAAATTTATGGAATCAATAATTGCCGAGGCAGTTCGTAGCCATCTTGAAAAGCATAAATTAATCAACGAATCTCAGCATGGTTTTACAAAGGGGCGTTCCTGCCTTACGAATTTATTAACTTTTTTCACTAAGGTATTTGAGGAGGTAGATCATGGTAATGATTATGATATTGTGTATATGGACTTCAGTAAGGCTTTTGACAGGGTCCCACATCAGAGACTATTGAGGAAAATTAAAGCACATGGAATAGGAGGAGAAATTTTTTCCTGGATAGAGGCATGGTTGACAAATAGGCAGCAGAGAGTTTGCATAAATGGGGAGGAATCAGAGTGGGGAAGCGTCACGAGCGGTGTTCCACAGGGGTCAGTGTTGGGCCCCCTGCTGTTCACAATCTACATAAACGACATAGATGAGGGCATAAAGAGCGACATCGGCAAGTTTGCCGATGACACCAAAATAGGCCGTCGAATTCATTCTGACGAGGACATTCGAGCACTCCAGGAAGATTTGAATAGACTGATGCAGTGGTCGGAGAAGTGGCAGATGCAGTTTAATATAGACAAATGCAAAGTTCTAAATGTTGGACAGGACAATAACCATGCCACATATAAACTAAATAATGTAGATCTTAATATTACGGATTGCGAAAAAGATTTAGGAGTTCTGGTTAGCAGTAATCTGAAACCAAGACAACAGTGCATAAGTGTTCGCAATAAAGCTAATAGAATCCTTGGCTTCATATCAAGAAGCATAAATAATAGGAGTCCTCAGGTTGTTCTTCAACTCTATACATCCTTGGTTAGGCCTCATTTAGATTATGCTGCACAGTTTTGGTCACCGTATTACAGAATGGATATAAATTCTCTGGAAAATGTACAAAGGAGGATGACAAAGATGATCCCATGTATCAGAAACCTTCCCTATGAGGATAGACTAAGGGCCCTGAAACTGCACTCTCTAGAAAGACGTAGAATTAGGGGGGATATGATTGAGGTGTATAAATGGGAGACAGGAATAAATAAAGGGGATGTAAATAGTGTGCTGAAAATATCTAGCCTAGACAGGACTCGCAGCAATGGTTTTAAGTTGGAAAAATTCAGATTCAGGAAGGATATAGGAAAGTACTGGTTTGGTAATAGAGTTGTGGATGAGTGGAACAAACTCCCAAGTACCGTTATAGAGGCCAGAACGTTGTGTAGCTTTAAAAATAGGTTGGATAAATACATGAGTAGATGTGGGTGGGTGTGAGTTAGACCTGATAGCTTGTGCTAACAGGTCGGTTGCCGTGTTCCTCCCTTAAGTCAATGTGACCTGACCTGACTAGGTTGGGTGCATTGGCTTAAGCCGGTAGGAGACTTGGACCTGCCTCGCATGGGCCAGTAGGCCTTCTGCAGTGTTCCTTCGTTCTTATGTTCTTATGTTCTTAAATATCTAGCCTAGACAGGACTCGCAGCAATGGTTTTAAGTTAGAAAAATTCAGATTCAGGAAGGATATAGGAAAGTACTGGTTTGGTAATAGAGTTGTGGATGAGTGGAACAAACTCCCAAGTACACTCATAGAGGCCAGAACGTTGTGTAGCTTTAAAAATAGGTTGGATAAATACATGAGTGGGTGTGGGTGGGTGTGAGTTGGACCTGATTAGCGTGTGCTACCAGGACGGTTGCCGTGTTCCTCCCTTAAGTCAAGGTGACCTGACCTGACTAGGTTGGGTGCATTGGCTTAAGCCGGTAGGAGACTTGGACCTGCCTCGCATGGGCCAGTAGGCCTGCTGCAGTGTTCCTTCGTTCTTATGTTCTTATTATAGGTCAGTACAACACCACAGGTCAGTACACCACCACAGGTCAGTACACCACGATCACAGGTCAGTACACCATTACATGTCACCACAGGTCACTACAATACCACAGGTCGCAGCAACACCGCAAGTCAGTACACCACAGGTCACTACAACACCACAGGTCACAGCAACACCGCAGGTCGGTACACCACCACAGGCCACTACAACACCGCAGGTCGGTACACCACCACAGGTGACTACAACACCGCAGGTCGGTACACCACCACAGGTGACTACAACACCGCAGGTCGGTACACCACCACAGGTGACTACAACACCGCAGGTCGGTACACCACCACAGGTGACTACAACACCGCAGGTCGGTACACCACCACAGGTGACTACAACACCGCAGGTCGGTACACCACCACAGGTGACTACAACACCGCAGGTCGGTACACCACCACAGGTGACTACAACACCGCAGGTCGGTACACCACCACAGGTGACTACAACACCGCAGGTCGATACACCACCACAGGTGACTACAACACCGCAGGTCGGTACACCACCACAGGTGACTACAACACCGCAGGTCGGTACACCACCACAGGTGACTACAACACCGCAGGTCGGTACACCACCACAGGTGACTACAACACCGCAGGTCGGTACACCACAGGTGACTACAACACCGCAGGTCAGTACACCATAGGTCACTAAAATACCACTTGTCAGTATACCACTACAGGTCAGTACAACACCGCAGGTCAGAGCATCGCCATAGGTCACTACAACACTACAGGTCAGTAAACCACATGTCAGTACACCACCACAGGTCAGTACACCACCACAGGTCAGTGCACCACCACAGGTCAATACACCATCACATGTCAGTACAACACCACAAGTCAATACAGTCCCAGAGGTCAGTGCACCACCACAGGTTAGTGCACCACCACAGGTCAGTGCACCACCACGGGTCAGTACACCACCACAGATGAGTACAACACTTCCACAGGTCGGTACACCATTACAGGTCAGTACTCCACCAGAGGTCAGTACAGCACAGGTCAGTGCACCACCGCCATAAGTCAGTTCACCAGCACAGGTCAATACATCACAGGTCAGTACTTTATTACCACAGTTCAATACACCACAGGTCAGTACAATACCACCAGTCAGTACAACGCCACCACAGGTCAGTACACCACTACCACAGGTCACTACACTACCACAGGTTAGTACACCGTTACAGGTCATTACGCCACTGCAGGACAGTACACCACCGCAGGTCAGTACACCACCACAGGTCAGTGCACTACCACAGGTCAGTGCACTACCACAGGTCAGTACACTACCACGGGTCAGTACACTGCCACAGGTCAGTATACCACTACCACAGGTCAGTACACCTCTACAGGTCAGTACACTACCACATGTCAGTACACCACCACAGGTCAGTAAACCACCACAGGTCAGTGCACTACCACAGGTCAGTACACCACTACAGGCTAGTACACTACTACAGGTCAGTAAACCACCACAGTTCAGTACACTACCACAGGTCAGTACACCACTACAGGTCAGTACACCACCACAGGTTAGTACATCAACACAGGTCAGTACACCACCACTGGTTAGTACACCACTACAGGTCAGAAAACCACCTCAGTTCAGTACACTACCACAGGTCAGTACACCACTACAGGTCAGTACACCACTACAGGTCAGTACACCACTACAGGTCAGTACACCACTACAGGTCAGTACACCACCACTGGTTAGTACACTACTACAGGTCAGTAAACCACCACAGTTCAGTACACTACCACAGGTCAGTACACCACTACAGGTCAGTACACCACTACAGGTCAGTACACCACTACAGGTCAGTACACCACTACAGGTCAGTACACCACTACAGGTCAGTACACCACCACAGGTTAGTACATCACCACAGGTTAGTACACCACCAGAGGTTAATACACCACCAGAGGTTAATACACCACTACAGGTCAGTAAACCACCGCAGTTCAGTACACTGCCACAGGTCAATACACCACTACAGGTCAGTAAACCACCACAGGTCCGTACACCACCACAGGTCAGTACATCACCTCAGGTCAACACAGCCGCGCCCGTCCAGTGGTAAGAACCAGCTGCCTTTATTGACGTTCGCGCTATTTTAAACGGTCTCCTGCATGTAGCACTGTGGTAACACACATACAACACAACCTTAAATAACAACATCTTGATGCGCTCATTTAACTGCAGCATATATACGCACGAGGTATATATATATACATACTGGCGAATAACACATTGAAGTGGGAGGATATATCCCGTGGGAGGACTCACCATGCAGGCCCAAGCTCTCTGCCACTGCTTGCCACATCGTTTCCTTCTTCCTGAGGTCCCGGTAGTCGTAGCTGCCTTGGTCGTAGAGCCCAGGGTACTGCTGCACTTCGATGATCAATTTCTCGTCCTGATCCAGCTGGTTCATGGCGCGATTTGGCTCCAGTGAGCGAAAATATAAAGTGATTCTGAGGGTACTCAGGAGGGAGTGGAGCGGCCACACTGCGGCTGCTTCTGCGTGTGTAGCCAGCGCTGTACAACAACTGCGGCACCGCTGCGTGTGTCGTCGAACACGACGAGAACGTATGAGCACGGTGCTCACATCTGTGCACTGCAGGTGCTTACAAAGGTAAAGTAAATGGTCAGTCTTATAATATATAAGATTGGTGATATCTGCCGGAGCTGCGTTCCGTCAGTGATGCTGGAAGGTCGAGATTCACGCACTTCTGGATTGCAATCAATGATCGGAACTCCCACTCAAGGGAATTCTTGCTCCTCGCAGACCCTCTCCGTCTACGTCTCTCTCTCTCTCTCTCTCTCTCTCTCTCTCTCTCTATCTCTCTCTCTCTCTCTCTCTCTCTCTCTCTCTCTCTCTCTCTCTCTCTCTCTCTCTCTCTCTCTCTCTCTCTCTCTCTCTCTCTCTCTCTCTATCACTTTTCTTTTGTCACTGAAGTTATCTTGGGCTAGAAAATAGATCGATGAATTAGACACGGGTGCAGCACTTGGATATCTTTACTGTGGAAACGTTTCACCAACCAGTCGCTTTCTCGGTCCAGTAGAGAAGAGTAGTTGAAGATCAGAAGGAGTTTGAGGTAAACAGTCCCCTCACCCTCAGGGACTGATTAACACAAACTCCTCATCTTCCACCATTTCTCTGCATTGAACCGAAGAAGCCACTGGCTGGCGAAACGTTTCCTTTAATAAATGTCCCGAACTGTACATAAGTGTCTTTTTTCACATCTTGTGGGTATCACCATACCATTGATAATGTTCATGTAAGTTTGCCAGGACGGGTCGTGGCCCGTAGTGACCCGGCAGTGACTCCTGAAGGAGCGTCAGTCAGTAGTACAAGTGATGTACCGTTTATTGCCCTGTGACGGGGGCAGCTATGATAAGGGCACCCTGGGGAGAGACGATGTACTCATCTAATTGTACTCGCGTAATTGTGGTTGCAGGGGTCGAGACTCAGCTCCTGGCCCAGCCTCTTCACTGAACGCTACTTGGTCCTCTCTCTCCCTGCTCCATGAGCTTTATCATACCTCATCTTAAAGCTATGTATGGTTCCTGCCTCTACTACCTCACTTGCTAGACTATTCCACTTCCTGACAACTCTATGACTGAAGAAATACTTCCTAACATCCCTTTGACTCATCTGAGTCTTCAACTTCCATGTGTGACCCTTTGTTTCTGTGTCCCATCTCTGGAACATCCTGTCTCTGTCCACCTTGTCTATTCCCCGCAGTATTTTGTATGTTTTGTGTGTGTGTGTGTGTGTGTGTGTGTGTGTGTGTGTGTGTGTGTGTGTGTGTACTCACCTAATTGTACTCACCTAATTGTGGTTGCAGGGGTCGAGACTCAGCTCCTGGCCCCGCCTCTTCACTGATCGCTACTGGATCCTCTCTCTCTCTCTGCTTCCTGAGCTTTGTCATACCTCTTCTTAAAACTATGTATGGTTCCTGCCTCCACTACTTCACTTGCTAGGCTATTCCACTTGCTGACAACTCTATGACTGAAGAAATACTTCCTAACGTCCCTGTGACTCGTCTGAGTCTTCAGCTTCCAGTTGTGACCCCTTGTCCCTGTGTCCCCTCTCTGGAACATCCTATCTCTGTCCACCTTGTCTATTCCCCGCAGTATCTTGTATGTCGTTATCATGTCTCCCCTGACCCTTCTGTCCTCCAGTGTCGTCAGTCCGATTTCCCTTAACCTTTCCTCGTACGACATTCCCTTGAGCTCTGGGACTAGCCTTGTTGCAAACCTTTGTACTTTCTCTAACTTCTTGACGTGCTTGACCAGGTGTGGGTTCCAGACTGGTGCTGCATACTCCAGTATGGGTCTAACATACACAGTGTACAGTGTCTTGAACGATTCCTTATTAAGGTATCGGAACGCTATTCTCAGGTTTGCCAGGCGCCCGTATGCTGCAGCGGTTATTTGGTTGATGTGTGCCTCCGGTGATGTGCTCGGTGTTATGGTCACCCCAAGGTCTTTCTCCCTGAGTGAGGTCTGTAGTCTTTGTCCACCTAGCCTATATTCTGTCTGCGGTCTTCTTTGCCCCTCCCCAATCTTCATGACTTTGCATTTGGCTGGATTGAATTCGAGGAGCCAGTTACTGGACCACATGTCCAGCCTCTCCAGGTCTCTTTGCAGTCCTGCCTCATCCTCGTCCGATTTAATTCTTCTCATCAACTTCACGTCATCTGCGAACAGGGACACTTCAGAGTCTATTCCTTCCATCATGTCGTTCACATATATCAAAAATAGCACTGGTCCTAGAACTGACCCCTGTGGGACCCCGCTCGTAACAGGCGCCCACTGTGATACCTCTTCACGTACCATGACTCGTTGCTGCCTCCCTGTGAGGTATTCCCTTATCCATTGCAGTGCCCTTCCTTTTACGTGTGCCTGATCCTCCAGCTTCTGCACTAATCTCTTGTGGGGAACTGTGTCAAAGGCCTTCCTGCAGTCTAGGAAAATGCAATCTACCCAACCCTCTCTCTCTTGTCTTACTTCTGTTACCTTGTCATAAAACTCCAGGAGGTTTGTGATACAAGATTTGCCTTCCATGAACCCATGCTGGTTTTCATTTATAATCTTGTTCCTTTCCAGGTGTTCGACCACTCTCCTCCTGATAATCTTCTCCATGACTTTGCACACAATACATGTCAGAGACACAGGTCTGTAGTTTAGTGCCTCGTTTCTGTTTCCTTTCTTAAATATGGGGACTACATTAGCTGTCTTCCATTTCTCAGGTAGTTGCCCAGTTTCAAGGGATGTGTTGAAGATTGTGGTTAGAGGCACACACAGCATCTCTGCTCCTTCTCTAAGGACCCATGGGGAGATGTTGTCCGGTCCCATCGCCTTTGAGGTGTCAAGGTCACTTAAGAGCTTCTTCACCTCCTCCTCAGTTGTTCGTATGTCATCCAACACTTGTTGGTATATTCCCTCTTGATGTTCCCTTCTGTGCTGTCTTCCCACAGCCCTTCCTGTCTCTACTGTAAAAACTTCCTTAAATCTCCTGTTCAGCTCCTCACATACCTCCTGATCATTTCTTGTGAGTTCTCCACCTTCTGTCCTTAATCTGATCACCTGGTCTTTGACTGTTGTCTTCCTCCTGATGTGGCTATACAACAGTTTCGGGTCAGTCTTGATTCTCGATGCTATGTCATTTTCATACTGTCGCTGGGCCTCCCTCCTTACCTGTGCGTACTCATTCCTGGCTCTGCGACTGATCTCCCTATTTTCGTGTGTTCTCTGCCTTCTGTACTTTTTCCATTCTCTATTGCACTTTGTTTTTGCCTCCTTACACCGTCGGGTATGTGTGTGTGTGTGTGTGTGTGTGTGTGTGTAGGGTGTTTCAAATATTTGGACACAATTTCAGTACATACTGTTGTAAAATTTGGTCCGTTATTTTGAAACAGCGTGTATAGCGAGCATCATAACTTGAGGGTCAAGTGAGGAATGTTGAAGCCGAGGAGACGTTGTGTGCTAGATGGACCTGCCCACGATGGCCGAGGAGACGTTGTGTGCTAGATGGACCTGCCCACGATGGCCGAGGAGACGTTGTGTGCTAGATGGACCTGCCCACGATGGCCGAGGAGACGTTGTGTGCTAGATGGACCTGCCCACGATGGCCGAGGAGACGTTGTGTGCTAGATGGACCTGCCCACGATGGCCCACTAGGAAAGACATATTTTTTAAATCTTTGAAAAATAAAACTCTAAAACATTTTTTTTTCCAAAATTCTGAACTTTTTGTCATTTTTAAGACATATACACAGATGTATATTTTTATCTGTATATATATACGTGTGTGTGCTGAGAATTTTTTTTACCCTTATTTTACATATTTAGATATTCGTATCTGGTAGTGAAAGGGTTACATACATCCCCAGTGACCATGTAGTAGACAGGCTTCAAACCCCCAATAACATACTCGATAAAACTCTTTCCCCCACCTCGAAGTACATTACTTTAAAAAAAAAAACTGTATATTCTAACCAGTTGAGCCACATTAACAATAGGCTGTACTCTAACTTAGATCAGTCTACATTATCCTGGACTATGTCTTGTCAACCCACAATATTTATATTATTAACCTTCAATACATCATCCCTAATCTTAGTCACGATCCTATACTCACTATACTTACAATAAACACTCCAATCATCATATATTTTCTACCAATATGAGACCGCCTGTCTGAATGGTTGTGTGGTACATTTCTCTGATGAAGCTAGTATGTTGGGTTAATATTTCACGGCCAGATAGTCATTGTGTTGTAACTTGAGTCTACGGAACACAATCAGGGTATATGCATTCGTTATGAGGGTGGTTGCTGAATGTCCTTGTTGCACCCGGCTCTTGTTGTGTTCCATCACCCTGAATGGTTGGATGACCTGGTTAACTTGTGTGTAGCCTGGTTAACTTGTGTGTAGCCTGGTTAACTTGTGTGTAACCTGGTTAACTTGTGTGTAGCCTGGTTAACTTGTGTAGCCTGGTTAACTTGTGTGTAACCTGGTTAACTTGTGTAACCTGGTTAACTTGTGTGTAACCTGGTTAACTTGAGTGTAACCTGGTTAACTTGTGTAGCCTGGTTAACTTGTGTGTAATCTGGTTAACTTGTGTGTAACCTGGTTAACTTGTGTAGCCTGGTTAACTTGTGTGTAACCTGGTTAACTTGAGTGTAACCTGGTTAACTTGTGTAGCCTGGTTAACTTGTGTAGCCTGGTTAACTTGTGTGTAGCCTGGTTAACTTGTGTGTAACCTGGTTAACTTGTGTAGCCTGGTTAACTTGTGTGTAACCTGGTTAACTTGAGTGTAACCTGGTTAACTTGAGTGTAACCTGGTTAACTTGAGTGTAACCTGGTTAACTTATGTGTAACCTGGTTAACTTGTGTAGCCTGGTTAACTTGTGTGTAACCTGGTTAACTTGAGTGTAACCTGGTTAACTTGTGTGTAACCTGGTTAACTTGTGTAGCCTGGTTAACTTGTGTGTAACCTGGTTAACTTGAGTGTAACCTGGTTAACTTGAGTGTAACCTGGTTAACTTGAGTGTAACCTGGTTAACTTGAGTGTAACCTGGTTAACTTGAGTGTAGCCTGGTTAACTTGAGTGTAGCCTGGTTAACTTGAGTGTAACCTGGTTAACTTGAGTGTAGCCTGGTTAACTTGAGTGTAACCTGGTTAACTTGAGTGTAACCTGGTTAACTTGTGTTTAACCTGGTTAACTTGAGTGTAACCTGGTTAACTTGAGTGTAACCTGGTTAACTTGAGTGTAACCTGGTTAACTTGAGTGTAACCTGGTTAACTTGTGTTTAACCTGGTTAACTTGAGTGTAACCTGGTTAACTTGTGTTTAACCTGGTTAACTTGAGTGTAACCTGGTTAACTTGAGTGTAACCTGGTTAACTTGAGTGTAACCTGGTTAACTTGAGTGTAACCTGGTTAACTTGAGTGTAACCTGGTTAACTTGAGTGTAACCTGGTTAACTTGAGTGTAACCTGGTTAACTTGAGTGTAACCTGGTTAACTTGAGTGTAACCTGGTTAACTTGAGTGTAACCTGGTTAACTTGAGTGTAGCCTGGTTAACTTGAGTGTAGCCTGGTTAACTTGAGTGTAGCCTGGTTAACTTGAGTGTAACCTGGTTAACTTGAGTGTAACCTGGTTAACTTGAGTGTAACCTGGTTAACTTGAGTGTAACCTGGTTAACTTGAGTGTAGCCTGGTTAACTTGAGTGTAACCTGGTTAACTTGAGTGTAACCTGGTTAACTTGAGTGTAACCTGGTTAACTGGTAAACACTATACTTAATGCATTAACGTAAATAAAATTGATAGTGAATAAATGGTTTAGAAATCTTTATTCTGGAAACGTTTCGCCCCTCAGCGGCTTGTTCAGTCCAGTGGGAGATGAGTGTGAGGTAATCAGTCCCTAAGCCTGGCGTCGACTGAACACATCGACTCCAGGCTGAGGGACTGATTACCTCAAGCTACTCATCTTGCATTGTTCTCTGCATTGGACTGAAGAAGCCACTGGGGGGCGAAACGTTTCCAGAATAAGGATGCCCACCTTGTTCATTATCACTACTGCTTAGCGAAGAGGAATGTTGGGTCCTAGTCCCTGGACCCATTATGTGCCTCATGGTGCCTTGATACCGGCGAAGTGCTCTTGATCCGAGCAGTTGGACTTCTGTTAATAAGATACAGAATGCGGTTTACGACTTTTTATTGAGCAAGACATTTCGCCCACCAGGAACCAGATCAATTCACCTTTCCTCCGTGGACACCTCTTCCCTTTCCTCGAATCAAACCTGGCGGCCTACCATTTGTCAGGCGCTGTATAGCCCATCCGGCTTTAGTGCTTTTCCCTAAATGCTGTTATTATTATTATTATTATTATTATTATTATTATTATTGTTATTATTATAATTATTAAAGTGCTCTGTGATGTTAATTACCATAATGTATAACTGTTATATTTATATAATTTTTTTAATTCCCTAGACAAAGTGTATATATTGTCAACCTTCTTAATTGTTGACTGTAACCCGTGAAGAGCGGCACAGGTGGCCACTTCAGGTGTATAATACCTGCACGTCACACACGCACAGGTACCCAAATACGGTGGACTGGAGAGAGACAACAGTGCCGGTGATGTAGGGGATGGCTCTGAAAATTACCACTTCTCCAGGGAGTGCCAGACCATTGTAGAACCCCAGCAGTTTGTTGTTGCTCAGGTTCTGAGTGTCGTGTCCTACTCTCACTTCGACGTCTTGGAACCTTGAAGTTCCTATTGGTTGACGCCTTGTTTGTATCCTGACGGAGGTGACCTGACGTGATGTGGTGAGGACAGCAACCCACCAAGGCTGACTACTCTGTATGGAGTGGTAACAGAAATGAGGAACATCGAAGCAGTAGAAGCCATTTACTGCTGTGTTTCCAGTGTTGTTGGGTGAAGAGGCGTTAGTGGTGGTGATGGTAGCAGTGTGGGCAGCATCGTTGGTACTGCCCCACGAGGAATAACAGACAGAGGTGGATGGTGTGGCACCCATCCCAGTATAATGCCACGACACTCTGGCACTGTACAGCTCACAACCACCATCTAATAGAAGAAAACAATGGTCATAATGTAAACAGATGATATATGAAGCGTTTTCTGACGTATTTGAACTTACAGCTATAATATACATAACTGATGTTGTGTAGAAACACACAGATCAACATGTTAGATAAATAGTTGAATGGTTCAGAGAACCGACATGTTGATAAATTAGACACATGTGCAACTCTTGGGTATCTTTATTGAGGAAACGTTTCGCCACACAGTGGCTTCATCAGTCCATACAAAGGAGAATCTTGGACTGATGAAGCCACTGTGTGGCGAAACGTTTCCTCAATAAAGATACCCAAGAGTTGCACATGTGTCTAATTTATCAACATGTTAGATAAACTTGCTTGACTGTGTTTTAAGGGAAAACTTGATATGAAATGAAAAAACCTTGATAAGCAGAGGTTCGGAGGCCAACAGCGTGTTGTTACTACAAGTACCGCACCAACACGCCATGACAGTGCAGCTAACATTTTAATTTCGTAGAACTTTTATATTTTTTCTGTAAGTTTAGTAAGATAAACTCGTGGAGTGAATATTATCAGCAGAAACAAACTTGACATGTCAGCCTTCTCTGTTTTTTAGAACTTTGTGTGTTGTAGCAGAAATATTAGTTACGCCAAGCAAAGCAAAGAAAATAATGTATGTAATCAAGTCTAATGTGCTAAGCAAAGCAACAGAATTCATGATAGTTAATACAGTTGTAATGTGAGGCGACGGACTAGTATAAAGCAACCTGGGATAATAAGAATCTTGTATTGCATTAACTGGTGGATTGATATTCCAGGAACAAGCTGGGTTGATGGTCCAGAAACAAGGCAGATTGATGCTCCAGGAACAAGCTGGCTTGATGGTCCAGAAACAAGGCAGATTGATGCTCCAGGAACAAGCCGGGTTGATGGTCCAGAAACAAGGCAGATTGATGCTCCAGGAACAAGCTGGGTTGATGGTCCAGAAACAAGGCAGATTGATGCTCCAGGAACAAGCCGGGTTGATGGTCCAGAAACAAGGCAGATTGATGCTCCAGGAACAAGCTGGGTTGATGGTCCAGAAACAAGGCAGATTAATGCTCCAGGAACAAGCTGGCTTGATGGTCCAGAAACAAGGCAGATTGATGCTCCAGGAACAAGCCGGGTTGATGGTCCAGAAACATGGCAGATTAATGCTCCAGGAACAAGCTGGCTTGATGGTCCAGAAGCAAGGATCATCCAGTAATACAAGACACCGAAGGAACGCCCAGAACAGATAAGTATCATATATTTTAAAGTCAAGAGGTTTTATAGGTGGTAGTGATGATTTATTAGGAAGCAAGAGTGTCTCCCGACACGGGTCTTGATGACTCCTTCATCTAGCAGACAACCACTAGTTCATCTCAGCTCAGTCTTTAAACCACATTTAATAAAATGACGGGTCGCTACATGACAGTGTAGTCTAGGTAAAAGACACAAGTGCAACTAATGCGACATTTTAATGTGGCAATGTTTCGCTCTCCAGGAGTTCTGTCAAGTCATAACGGCTTGACAAAGCTCCTGGAGAGCGAAACGTTACTACAACAAAATGTCGCATTAGTTGCACTTGTCTTTTTACTAGCATATTGTCGGTAATTCTAACAAAAAAGTTAGGGAGCCACGACTCTTCAACTTCCTTCATACACAAGATTACCAACAAACCTGTAACTGCCTTCGAGAGGGAACCTGACAGATTCCTCAACAGTTCCTGATCAGCCGGGTTGTGGTGCATACGTTGGACTGCGGACGGCGGGCACTAACAGTTTGATGAATCACACCAGCAACCAGGAGGCCTGGTCTGGGACGGTCTACGGGGGTGCTGACTCCCCATCCCCTCCAGAAACCACTCCAGGTAAACTAGATTAAACTCGAGTTATCAGTGTGACCTGACGCGCGTTTCACTTGTTCTCGCCTCACCTCTACCCTTTATATTACACAACTCATTAGATTTATCTGTTTGTGACTTGATAAAGCTCGCTGTGTGGGCGAAACATCGTTAGCTACGGGGCCCTGTGGCCTGGCTGGCAAAGCTCTCGCTTCACACGCTGAGTGTCAGGGTTCGATACCCGTCAAGGGTAAAAACATTGGACGCGTTTCCTTACACCTGTTGTCCTGTTCACCTAGCAGCAAATAGGTACCTGGGCGTTAGTGGACTGGTGTGGGTCGCACCATGGAGGACAAGATTGGGGACCACAATGGAAATAAGACAGACAGTCCTCGATGACGCACTGACTTTCTTGGGTTATCCTGGGTGGCTAACCCTCCGGGGTTAAAAATCCGAACAAAATCTTATCACAAAGGTTCGTACGTCAGCTTGCGTAAAGCCAGCAGTAACAGCCTGGTTGATCAGACCCTGATGCATCATGAAGCCTGGTCTCAGACCGGGCTGGGGGGCTTGATCCCCGAAACCCTCTCCAGGTAAACTCCAGATAGTCAGTATCTTAGATCTTTATCAATATAATATTAATAATGTGATTCTCGCCAGTCCCTCCGTTTTTTATACCTTCTCCTCCGTAGGCAGCGTAGGATAGGGAGAGAACCTTTTACATTTCTCTCATAAACTCTTTTGTAACAATCTTTTTCATAGCTTTTATTTTTAGTTTAACCAACATATAACTTTAATATGTATTCACAGGCTTGTGTAGACCAACCGGAAAATGTTGCTTGGAAGGAAATACTTGACGTAATGGTTCCTGAGTGTGGGTGACGACCCCGTTATATATTGTGTCAGTGAAAGCGATTAGGACGTCTGTAATGTTTATTTTGTTTTAGTTTGATATTTAGGACACCGTCTCCATCCTCTTCCCGGCCTGTGGGGGTAGTCTCCCACTGCCCGTTTTGTGGGGGTAGTCTCCCACTGCCCGTTTTGTGGGGGTAGTCTCCCACTGCCCGTTTTGTGGGGGTAGTCTTCCACTACCCTTTTGTGGGGGTAGTCTCCCACTGCCCGTTTTGTGGGGGTAGTCTTCCACTACCCTTTTGTGGGGGTAGTCTCCCACTACCCATCTGTAGGACTGTACTTTATTATCTTCTAATATTTGTTATTACGACGTCGAAGAAACTGATAACCAGTGAAAGCTTCACGAAGGACAGTGCTGGTCGCTCTTGGCACACTATTGAGTGGGAACCCTACCATCACATCTTATGCTGTGATCTCTGAACTTTCTACGGGGTAAACTGGAAGAGCCAGTGGAAGGCCTCAGTCATATGACCAAAAACTTCACTAACACTCGAGCCAGGACAGATTTTCCATTTTTTCCTGACAAGCGAAATACCACCATCAGCCTTATTAGTCTCGTTGCAAAAAGTAATAATATCCTACATATTAATTTGTGTATGTGATGTGATCAATTTTTAGTGTGTGTGTGTGTGTGTGTGTGTGTGTGTGTGTGTGTGTGTGTGTGTGTGTGTGTGTGTGTGTGTGTGTGTGTGTGTGTTGTAGTAGGCTACGAACCTTGGAGACAGAAGAGTGTACAGTTGTACTGGAGACACAGGGAGCCACAAGCCACACTGTCAGTAACATTCACTGAGCCCAGGTAACAGAGACTCATGTTGGGGTAGCCTACAGTCATCTGCAAGATAAATAGGTTTACAAGAAAGTGATCTCTGTGATAGAAGAGCAGATCTCTCGGAGGTCGAGATCTCTTGAGATCGAGATCTCCTGGGATCGAGAGCTCCTGGGATCGAGATCTCCTGGGATCGAGATCTCCTGGGATCGAGATCTCCTGGGATCGAGATCTCCTGGGATCGAGATCTCCTGGGATCGAGATCTCTTGGGATCGAGATTTCCTGGGATCGAGAACTCCTAGGATCGAGATCTCCTGGGATCGTGATCTGGGATCGAGATCTCTGGGGATCGAGATCTCCTGGGATCGAGATCTCCTGGGATCGAGATCTCCTGGGATCGAGATCTCCTGGGATCGAGATCTCCTGGGATCAAGTTCTCTTGGGATCGAGATCTCTTGGGATCGAGATCTCTTGGGATCGAGATCTCTTGGGATCGAGATCTCTTGGGATCGAGATCTCCTGGGATCGAGATCTCCTGGGATCGATATCTCTTGGGATCGAGATCTCTTGGGATCGAGATCTCCTGGGATCGAGATCTCTTGGGATCGAGATTTCCTGGGATCGAGAACTCCTAGGATCGAGATCTCTTGGGATCGAGATCTCCTGGGATCGAGATCTCTTGGGATGTAAACAGACACACAAATAAACTACGAGATCCTTTAACATTGTTGTCAATAAAGGTCAACTCTCGGGTCGTGTAACATTAATACAATACGATTTTTTTATGTACTGCATCATACACCGCTAATAAAATAAGTATACATGATGTATTTTTTTTTTTTTTGCATTTCATTTTCAGTTAAAAAATTAAAAGGTCGGAAGTCAGAGTAAAAGAAAAAAAATCATTGTCACGAAATGACGTAAATAACATCAAATGGTTTTGTGTGTATTTATGATGACTGAGACGATCAATGTTGATGCTGGAACACTCTGCCTGCTGATTGTTTCCTACAGGTATGAAGACGAAGAGAGACGTTGCAGAGCAAACTTTTATTGAGACGACGTTTCGCTCTGTGTAGCTCTGTATTTAGGGCATGACTTGAAAAAAATAAGATCTTCACAAAGAGCGAAACGTTGTCTCCACTGGAAGCCTATGCTCCAACGTTTCTCCTCGTCTTCACCATGAATAACCAAAACAAGACTTTTTAAGGAGAAATTGCGGCTAACGTTTCGGTGCGTCTTGGACCATTATCAAGTTACGTTTCCCTCCCCCCCCCATCTCGTGTTAAATGTGACGTGGGTCCCCATGTACTCACCTAGTTGTGGTTGGAGAGGTCGATTCACAGCTCCTGGCCCCGCCTCTTCACTGATCGCTACTCGGCCACTCTCCCTGTTCCATGAGCTTTATCATACCTCTTCTTAAAGCTATGTATGGATCCTTCCTCCACTACATCACTTCCCAGAGTATTTCACTTCCTGACAACTCTGTGACTGAAGAAATACTTCCTAACATCCCTGTGGCTCATCTGAGTCTTCAACTTCCAACTGTGACCCCTTGTTGCTGTGTCCCATCTCTGGAACATCCTGTCTCTGTCCACCTTGTCGATTCCTCTCAGTATTTTATATGTCGTTATCATATCTCTCCTATCTCTTCTGTTTTTTAATCTCGTCAGGTCGATTTCTCTTAACCTCTCCTCGTAGGACATGCCCCTTAGCTCATCACTGTATTATTATAGCCAAGCGCTAAACCCGTAAGGGTCATACCAACTTCTGCCGCCGCCGTCTGCGGCAGAGTATCCGCTTTCGCCGCTGGATTTTTTTAAAGCTGGCTTTTATGCCTTTAATTGAAGCTTGAGGTTTCTCAAGAAGAAGAGGGAGGTTATCGAAGCTCTCCGCAGGTCCTTGGGCTGCACGACCCAGGCGGGTTTACCGATCCACGGAGCGTGATGTTAATCCTCTCCAAGTTTTTTTTTTGTTATTGCTACCATAACTACCAGTCACCACAACCACCGCCACCACAACTACCAGTCACCACAACCACCACCACCACAACTACCAGTCACCACAACCACCACCACCACAACTACCAGTCACCACAACCACCACCACCACAACTACCAGTCACCACAACCACCACCACCACAACTACCAGTCACCACAACCACCACCACCACAACTACCAGTCACCACAACCACCACCACCACAACTACCAGTCACCACAACCACCACCACCACAACTACCAGTCACCGCAACCACCACCACCACAACTACCAGTCACCGCAACCACCACCACCACAACTACCAGTCACCACAACCACCACCACCACAACTACCAGTCACCACAACCACCACCACCACAACTACCAGTCACCACAACCACCACCACCACAACTACCAGTCACCACAACCACCACCACCACAACTACCAGTCACCACAACCACCACCACCACAACTACCAGTCACCACAACCACCACCACCACAACTACCAGTCACCACAACCACCACAACTACCAGTCACCACAACCACCACAACTACCAGTCACCACAACCACCAATGCAACTACCAGTCACCACCACCACCACCACCACCACCACCACCACCACCACAACTACCAGTCACCACAGCCACCACCACCACCACAACTACCAGTCACCACAACCACCACCACCACCACTACCAGTCACCACAACCACCACCACCACAACCACCACCACAACCACCACCACAACCACCACCACCACCACAACTACCATTCACCACCACCACCACCACCACCACCACCACCACCACCACAACTACCACCACAACTACCAGTCACCACAACCACCACAACTACCAGTCACCACAACCACCACCACAACTACCAGTCACCACAACCACAACTACCAGTCACCACAACCACCACCACAACTACCACCACAACTACCAGTCACCACAACCACCACCACCACAACTACCAGTCAAGACAACCACCACCACCACAACTACCAGTCACAACCACCAGTCAAGACAACCACCACCACCACAACTACCAGTCACCACCACCACTACCACCACTACCACCAGTCACCACCACCACCACTACCAGTCACCACCACCACAACTACCAGTCACCACCACCACCACCACAACTACCATTCACCACAACCACCACCACAACTACCAGTCACCACAACCACCACCACAACTACCAGTCACCACAACCACCACCACAACTACCAGTCACCACAACTACCAGTCACCACAACCACCACAACTACCAGTCACCACCACCACCACAACTACCAGTCACCACCACCACCACAACTACCAGTCACCACCACCACCACAACTACCAGTCACCACCACCACCACCACCACCACCACAACTACCAGTCACCACCACCACCACCACCACCACCACAACTACCAGTCACCACCACCACAACTACCAGTCAACACCACCACAACTACCAGTCACCACAACCACCACCACCACAACTACCAGTCACCACAACCACCACCACAATTACCAGTCACCACAACCACTACCACAATTACCAGTCACCACAACCACTACCACAATTACCAGTCACCACAACCACTACCACAATTACCAGTCACCACAACCACCACCACCACAACCAATCACCACAACCACAACTACCAGTCACCACCACCACAACTACCAGTCACCACCACAACTACCAGTCACCACCACCACAACTACCAGTCACCACCACAACTACCAGTCACCACAACCACCACAACTACCAGTCACCACCACCACCACAACTTCCACAATCATCAGTGTCACCTGTTCGACCGTCACATCCCTGATTGTGACTGCTATAACTCACCTTCACAAACAGCTCATCAAGAGAGGAGACTGATAGCATCACCATCGTTACTGTCAGCGTCACTATCAGCGTCACCTTCACCAGCAGCACCATTTTTCTCTACTTCGTGGGCACGAGGCCAGCCTGTATGCCCAAGAAAATAAATTATCATTATTAAGTTGGTAGAATTACTGACAATGTCAGGTAAAAAGACACAAGTACAACTAATGTGACATTTTATTGTGGCAACGTTTCGCTCTCCAGGAGCTTTGTCAAGCTGTTATAGGGATACAGTGCACCACTTGTACCTCATTCTATACCCATGCATATATACTCACTGTGTCCATCTATTGTTTGTAGCGGCTTGACAAAGACGTTACAAACAATACATGAACATCAGTCTTAATAAAGATACCCAGATGTTGCATACGTGTCTCAATTATCAACTTTTAGAATGGTGACGATCAAGAGGGTCTGAGGTAATCAGTCCCTCAGTCTGGAGTCTATATGCTGTGTTCTTTCTCTTCTACATGTGCTGTGTTCTTTCTCTTCTACATGTGCTGTATTCTTTCTCTTCTACATGTGCTGTATTCTTTCTCTTCTACATGTGCTGTATTCTTTCTCTTCTACATGTGCTGTATTCTTTCCATGATTGATAGACTGATTGCATCGACTGCAGGCTGAGGGACTGATTACCTCACTCCTGTTTTTCACCAACTTTCTTTGTTTAGGACTGATGAAGTCACTGTGTGGCGAAACGTTTCCTCAGTAAAGATACCCAAGTGTTGCAAATGTGTTTAATTTATCATCAGACAGTTTATTCGGGCAACAAATAATGACTTACAAAATCGTATTAACGCATTTGCAAACAAATCACAGAAAGAGTGGGGTTCGAACTCGTGTCCTGAGAGTTGTAGGACTTGCCATGGATTCGATCCCCACCTTTATCTTCCTTTGTGGATGACACACACATTACTATGGCAGTGACCTCCAGCGAAGACACCGCGAGACTCCAAGTGGACATCAACCAGATCTTCGAATGGGTCACTCAAAACAATATGAAGTTCAACGAGGAGAAATTTCAACTACTCAGATATGGAAAACTTGAAGAAATTAAAAATGTGTCAGGGTATACCACAAATTCTAACCATACAATAGAGCGGAAAAGTAATGTGAAGGACCTGGGAGTGATAATGACAGAGGATCTCGCCTTCAAAGATCACAACGATGTATCTACCTCATCTGCTAGGAAAATGATAGGATGGATAATGAGAACCTCCAAAACTAGGGACGCCAAGCCCATGATGATTCTCTTCAAATCGTTTGTGTTCTCTACACTAACGACCCCCTTCAAGGCTGGCGATATTGCGGACCTGGAGAGTGTACAAAGAACTTTCACGGCACACGTAAGTACGATAAGACACCTAAACTATTGGGAACGGTTGAAGGTCCTTGATCTGTATTCCTTCCAACGCAGGCGAGAGAGATACATGATAATATACACTTGGAAGGTCCTGGAGGGATTGGTACCAAACCTGCACACGAAAATCACTCCATATGAAAGCAAAAGACTCGGCAGGAGATGCAACATTCCCCCGATGAAAAGCAGGGGCGCCACGAGTACACTGAGAGACAACACAATAAGTGTCCAGGGCCCAAGACTGTTCAATTGCCTCCCAGCATACATAAGGGAGATTACCAATAGACCCCTGGTTGTCTTCAAGAAGGCGCTGGACAGGCACCTAAAGTCAGTACCTGACCAACCGGGCTGTGGTTCGTACATCAGCTTGCATGCGGCCATCAGTAACAGCCTGGTTGATCAGACCCTGATCCACCATGAGGCCTGGTCTCAGACCGGGCCGCGGGGGCGTTGACCCCCGAAACCCTCTGCAGGTAAACTCCAGGTAAACCCGTCTTGTGATTAAAAGCATAAATAATAGGCCTACTGGTCTATGCTAGGCAGGTCCAAGTCTCCTACTGGCCTAAGCTAGGCAGGTCCAAGTCACATCCACTTAAGAAGGAGCACTGCATCAGACCTACTGGCCAAACTTAAAATTATTTATAACCTCAAGCAGTGTCTACTGTCGTGCTTACCACGAGTGTTGGATGGTCAGTGAAGGCTGGTGAGGCGAGCAGCGGGACAACGCACAATGTTATACTTAGTATCGACTCTCTTACCCTTGGTTGGTCGCTGGTTAAGACTCAGTCTTACTGTTGTATTAATGTTGGTAGAATTGCCGACAATAGGTAAAGTAAAAGGACACAAATGCAATTAATGTGACATTTTATTGTGGCAACGTTTCGCTCTCCAGGAGCTTTATCAAGGCTTGATGAAGCTCCTGGAGAGAGAAACGTTGCCACGGTAAAATGTCGCATTAGTTGTAGCTGTGTCCATTTACCTAACATTTTGTCGGTAATTCCACCATTTTTACTGGTTGAATATTGGTGACCTGGTTGTGTGTACTCGCCCGGTTGTGTTAGTGAGGGGTCGAGTCTTGGCTCCTGCCTCTGCATCTTAACTTATAAATGTATTATTGGCGACTGGTCTCTTGGGTTCTTTTATACCTACTCTTGAAACAGTGTATGGCGTTTGCCTCTACTACTGAATTGTCACACTCGTCATTCTTGTTTACGACTAAGATTAGTAGCGCACTCAGCTCACACACTGAGGTCCGTGGTTCGATCCCCGGTACGGGTGGAAACATTAGGACCTGTTTCCTTAAGACACCTAGCAGTAAAATAGGTACCTGGGTGTTAGCCGACTGGTGTGGGTCGCATCCTGGAGACAAAATTGACATAATTTACCCGAAATGCTCTGCATAACCAGGGGCTTTCTATATAGTATGTCATTGATGTTAGCTATGGTCTGTATAAGTTGTATCATGTACTTGTAGTATCATGTGGGGTTCGAACACGTGGATAGGGTAAAGAAATACTCACGTAGGCTGGAAGTACGTATATTACGGATAATGTGTGAAACGCCCTAACAGCCGTGACCTGCCTCCTTGCTCACTCTCGTAAGACTAACCCCAGTACCCATATGTGAGGGGGGTGTTTGAATACTGCTGTGGTCAGCACAATATGAATACAGACAGTGACTCAGGCAGAGACGGTTGGTAGTGAGTCATCTACTGGTACACTGGTTACTGGTAACTGGTTACTACTACTGAGAGCTCGGCGACGCTAACGTATGTCGTCCCGACATACAACTAATACAAACTTAGAGATGGCAGGTGTACGGCTTGGGCTGATTCTATACAATGTCAAAGTACACAACAATTGAACATTATAACATACATAAGTAGAACATTGGAATGGAAGCTTACGTAACTGAAACTGTAATGCAATACAAGGTATAATATAGCACAACTCATTGAATGAAACTCAACGAATGAAACTCATCGAATGAAACTCAACGTTAAGATTACACAATAGAAGTGATAAAAAAAAAATTTGATCGATCGATCTGTATTCATGTGATCTATGGATTCTGAGGAAGAATATATACAAAGAAAGAAGTGTTTAACAGAAAGGCAGATTCGGTGCACTCAAATCTAGACTGTTAACTCTCAGAATGCGGAGAGAACATGAACACAAAAAAAATTCTTGAATGCTGATAAGTTGATACTGTAATTATTCATCTATACAGGTTATTTACATTTAACCCCAACTCTGCTAGGGTAAGATTGACATATGCAGAATGAGTGTCATCTCTGGGAGGATCAAACTCTGTTGCATTGGCTAACTCATGCTGTATTTGAGGCAAATCTGAATTGGAAGTTACAAATGATACTTGAGGATTTCTCAATACCTGTCGTGTACGTAGGGAATAACGACATTCAGGTTGATCGTCTGACTGAGTATCAGAGGAAGAGAGTACAGGATCAGGAGGATTGTCAGAGTCTGTCACATTAGTCTGGGTTGGAACATTATTATCATCACATACTAACTTCATATGATCTAAATGCGATTCTTTATACTGACCAGTACTAATCTCTCTAACCTTATACTTATTACCAGTGATATGTTCAACTACTCGATAAGGACCAACAAACTTTTGATCAAGCTTTGGCATTGCAGACGTTAGTTAATCAGCATAACTCTCGAACCTACTTTGATTTTGGATGGCTTTGCTCGAGTGTTTGCGACTCTTGTAAATTCTGCTGTTGATTTATGAAGTGTTTCACGAATTCTTCTAAAAACACTTGGAGCTAAGCTGGTACGAGTTGCTATGAAATCATCAGGGTTGTAATTTGGTTTCGGATTAGAATATAACTCATAAGGCAAACGTTTATCTACACCGTACAATGCATAATGTGGAGTGTCACCTATAGAAACATTGTAAGCAGAATTTATAGCACACTGCACATCAGGTATAACTTCATCCCAAGTTTCACTGTTGGGATTGATAGTGGCTCTCAAGACATCAAGTACTTTTTTATTGGTTCTTTCCGCTAACCCATTGCTGGCAGGATGATGAGGAACAATGGTGGATTTAGAGATCTTGTACAAGGTACACAAATTTTCAAGAATCTCATTACAGAATTCACCTCCATTATCTGTTACTAGGGACTTAGGGGTGGTATGCCTGCAGGTAATGCGTTCTTTAAACGCTTTAGCTGTTAGGTAAGACACATATGCAACAGTTAGGTATCTTTATTTCGAAACGTTTCGCCTACACAGTAGGCTTCTTCAGTCGAGTACAGAAAAGTTGATAGAAGCAGAAGATACTTGAAGACGATGTAATCAGTCCATCACCCTTAAAGTTTTGAGAGGGACCTGACCTCCCAACACCTGAGTTCTTACCTCTTCTAGTGACCTACGTCTCACCTCTTGGCGCTATATTAGGCTCCATCCTGTCACTTCATCTCCATATTGTTTCATACTATGGAACAATGCTCTTCTCCAGACTGAGGGACTGACCACCTCAAAACTTTAAGGGTGATGGACTGATTACATCGTCTTCAAGTATCTTCCGCTTCTATCAACTTTTCTGTACTCGACTGAAGAAGCCTACTGTGTAGGCGAAACGTTTCGAAATAAAGATACCTAACTGTTGCATATGTGTCTTACCTAACAACCTGTCGGTATTTTATACCATTTTAATGTTCAAACGCTTTAGCTACTGACTCGGCAGTCTTATCTGCAATAGGAACTAACTCACAATATTTGGTGAAATGGTCTACCATAACACACAGATGTTTGTTGCCTTGGAGGGAACATTGGAAATTAGTTAACAAATCTAGCGCAACTCTTTCCCAAGGTTCGCTAGTAGTTGGATATACTTGGATTGGATTAGGACCATTAGCATTACCTTTATGTTGCATGCAGACACTACATTTCTTAACATACTCAGAAATACCAGTTGCCATACGAGGCCAAAAGTATTTCAATCTGGCTTGTTTTACTGAACGATCCATACCAGGGTGTGCAACACCTGGTACATCGTGAACTAGCTGTAAGGCTACATTCACTAGTGACTGTGGAATTACTAACTGGTATACTCTTCTGCTAGGAGTACCCAACTCGGCTGTTCGATACAGTAATTCTTGGTTCATGACAAAGTCACTGATGGGTGCTGGTGGCTTCACAGTCAGAATAAGATCTTCCTGGAGCAGGAATCGAATTACCAGAACACAAGGGATCGGTTCTTTCTTACTGGAGGAATGAACAAACTTGGTGGAGTGGATGACTCCCCCCGGTTGAAAAAAATTAACGCTATAACACGCAATATGAACAAGGGAGAACGAATCTACTATCTCAAACTGCAAGCACAGGAGAAAAGAAATGAACACGGTGAACAATGCTGATATTCAATCTGAGTCGCACACAGTGACACGAGGTATCAGCTATAAACTTCACTTACAAACGTTAACAACGTGGAAGTTACTCGAGAAATAACTTCTTACAATGCACTGATTACTGTCAACTAGGATGGGATCACAATCTGAAAGTCCAGACAGGAGTGACAGTATTACTAGTGCCTGACCGCTTGGGTACGCTACTGGAAAATGCACTGGCCTGTAAGGACTTAATTTGAGTGTCATACTCTGCGGCAGTATGGCAGATCTCGGATCCAAGCTGGTAACCCCAAAATGGTACGATTAAGTCATCAATTTGGGCATGCCATCGATAAGGGTCGAGCACAATGCGTAAGTCTCGCATGGAAGCAAAGCCCAGTAGAAGGTCACCAGGGAAAGTAATCTGGTCGACAACAAGGAAGGAAGCAGTGAAGTCTCTACCTTGGATAGAAAAAGTTAGGGAAGTCCGACCTCGGACACGCAGGTGAGAACCAGCTACTCCACTAAGGGAGGACACATGAGTCGGTTCTACGAGAAGGACATGTCGTAACTGCTTATCCTTAAACAAACTAGACCTAATAATATTGACTTGCGCACCAGAGTCCATGAACAAATGAACGGGCGCATTATGAACAGATGCTTGCACTATAGGGCCTATGGTTGCATTGGAAGTTATGTGCAAACAAAAAGGTGGTTTGTCATCAGAAAAGATTTGTTCCACTTCATCCCCAAAATCATCTATGTCAGAGACATGTGAAGCAACATCAGCAGGTTTGTCATTCTCGAGACTGCTTAAGGCTTCAAAGGAATTGTGAACGGGGATGGTGTACTCATTATCACCTACTGTCACCATGGGACGGTTTGACTGGGGCGCTCGAATTCCCCCGAATTGGAAGAATGCGCCTGGTTCTGGTTAGTTTGAGAATTGGAAGAATAAGCCTGGTTCTGGTTATTTTGAGAATTGGAAGAATAAGCCTGGTTCTGGTTATTTTGAGAATTGGAAGAATAAGCCTGGTTCTGGTTATTTTGAGAATTGGAAGAATAAGCCTGGTTCTGGTTATTTTGAGAACCACGATATCTGTTTCCTCTACGGGTTCTGCAGTTGGAACGGCCACGGAAAGACCTAGAGTACTGAAGGTTATAGAGAGCATTGCACTCAGATGTGTCATGTCCATGTATTCTATGATAAGTACAGTAGGGAAGATCTGGGTACTCATCATCAGTACGACGTCTCTTAGGGTAACTATCAGGACAATTAATTGCAATATGGCCACGGAGACCACAGTTATAACAAGTCCGCCGACTATGGTTACTGAATGTACTATGAATACTACGAGGTTTATAACTGGTCCTTGGTGATCGCTGAGATGGTTGACGACCACAATTTGTCTCTGTGGCGCAAACAAGAGGTGGTGCAGACTGAGGCATATGTGTGAAATTACTTTTGATACATGGGAAAGTACCCTGGGGGCACAAGGAACGTACATGATTTAAGGCTGTAAGTGGTTCCATCGTCACAGTTGGAGGATGAGCCTCATAAGCACACACGGAAGCAGGCGGCATTAGTTCTTTGATTGCTCCAAAAGCTGCTATTTTAGCAAGCGATTCTGTAAATGGTTTAGCCTCTTCAGGGAGAAAAGCTGAGGACTGGACAGCATTGATAAATGATGATAAAAGTTTGTCTAATCTAACAGCAAATGCACTCAACGATTCATTACTCATGGGTGTAGCATTCACTAGTTCCCTAAGAACGACATATGGATCAACTGTTTTTACTGGGACAAGGAAAGAACGAATCAGTTCCTCATATTGTGACCACTTAGTAAGATTCCTGAAGTCACGCATATCAAGGAGATCAACAACGTGAACAGCAGCAGGGGATCGATGAAGAGCTTCTTTAGCAAGTCTGATAAGACTTTCCTCTGAAGGAGGACCTTCAACTAGAGCACCAGCACGAGAACGAATGGCCGCAAACCATGCTTCAAGACTATGTACATGGCCATTGAATAAAGGTAACGCATCAAGGGAATCACGAGTATAACTATAGTATCTCGGTGTCTGGGTCGGTCTGTCAGTCGCTAAGGAATTGTGAGGACTGATGACAGGAGCAGCCTGAGAGGTCTGAGTGTCGACATTCACTAAAGTATCACTTGACGGTATGTGAGACATAATGGCAAAGAAGTTGCACGAGAACAAATAAGGCAATAAAGAACAATAAAAATGATACAAAATGCTAAAATTGAAATAAAAGAGATGCAACTAATTCTGCAGAAGTAATAAAAAAAATGTCTAAGATACACTGCAAGAGGAAGAACAACTCAATGTAAAGAACTGTTGGCCAAGATAAAAATTACATTGAAATTTACAAGTTAAAATATTACTGGAGACTGAATTAAATTCAAAATGAGCTGTCTTTACTCTTGCTAATAAAGAAATTAATTAAGAAAATTTTAAATCAATGTAAAAAGTAGAAAATAAAATCACTAAATTGTATGCAACTAGAGAGTGGACGTGTCAGCGGATGGGTCTATGAAAGATGAGGTGAATCATAGAATTGATGAGGGAAAAAGAGTGAGTGGTGCACTTAGGAGTCTGTGGAGACAAAGAACTTTGTCCTTGGAGGCAAAGAGGGGAATGTATGAGAGTATAGTTTTACCAACGCTCTTATATGGGTGTGAAGCGTGGGTGATGAATGTTGCAGCGAGGAGAAGGCTGGAGGCAGTGGAGATGTCATGTCTGAGGGCAATGTGTGGTGTGAATATAATGCAGAGAATTCGTAGTTTGGAAGTTAGGAGGAGGTGCGGGATTACCAAAACTGTTGTCCAGAGGGCTGAGGAAGGGTTGTTGAGGTGGTTCGGACATGTAGAGAGAATGGAGCGAAACAGAATGACTTCAAGAGTGTATCAGTCTGTAGTGGAAGGAAGGCGGGGTAGGGGTCGGCCTAGGAAGGGTTGGAGGGAGGGGGTAAAGGAGGTTTTGTGTGCGAGGGGCTTGGACTTCCAGCAGGCATGCGTGAGCGTGTTTGATAGGAGTGAATGGAGACAAATGGTTTTTAATACTTGACGTGCTGTTGGAGTGTGAGCAAAGTAACATTTATGAAGGGATTCAGGGAAACCGGCAGGCCGGACTTGAGTCCTGGAGATGGGAAGTACAGTGCCTGCACTCTGAAGGAGGGGTGTTAATGTTGCAGTTTAAAAACTGTAGTATAAAGCACCCTTCTGGCAAGACAGTGATGGAGTGAATGATGGTGAAAGTTTTTCTTTTTCGGGCCACCCTGCCTTGGTGGGAATCGGCCGGTGTGATAATATAATAAAATAATAATAGAGATAACTGGGAAATTTAAATATTTTCTAAGAATGCATAAACAAAATTAAAATATAATGCAAAGACAACATCAGGAAAATTAAAAAAATGAAAAACAAGATGCAATAATGAACTGAGAATAATAATGCATAAAAAATATCAATAAAAGAAAGTAATTCACTGCAGAACAAGTTCAACAAAATAATTCACTGCAGAACAAGTGCAACAAAATAAGGTGTAGAAATAATCACTGCAATAAAGTCTCACTGGGAAAACTCAGGTTAAATAATAAAAAATATGAAGAAAAACTGATCGAACACTTTAACTCTTAATTGTAAATTAGACAAAACAATTTACTCAGAGTAAAGAAAACATTTTACGTTAAAAGTAATTGAAATTACATCAAGAGTGAATTTGTTCAAAGAAATATGAACAATATGAATAAAAATAAAACAAAGGAACAAAACGAGAAGTGTAACACTTACAAGTGCGGGGCACACAACACTTAATCACGTATTCATTATTTTAGTATATTCTTACAACAAAATCTTGCTGTGACTGATATGACAAAAATTTGCTGGCAAAATTAATGGTACACAGTCTGCGAAAAAATTAGAGGAATGAGACACTGCTGGCATACGAAAAAAGGTACACATAGAAATAAATGGATAATTTGGTATACTGGGGTGAATATCACTGCATGAAATACAATGACAATTACTGGAGAATACAATGCTGAAAGAATACAATAAAAAATGAATCACTTCACACGGAGTGACTGACTGGTACACTACACAATAATACTTACTACAGACAGAGAGTAGCATAAAAAAACACAGATAAAAAAAAGTATGAGATGAGCGATAACACTGAAAAATATTGCAAAAATAATGAGTCAAAGAAACACTGAGTCTACACTGAAAACACAAGGCTTAGAGTACACAAGAAATTCACTATAAATGTCTCACACACTCAAATGTCTTTAAATGCAAGAAAAATGTCTCTAAACAGAAAATTATCACTGAAGTCTGGAGGAGTAGACGGGATGACTGGTAATGAGGAAGGTTGTCATGCGCGGTGATGACTCCACATACACTCACACTGTCGTCGTGAAGAAATGCGCTTTCTCGGTGAACTCACATAATTGGCTTTATCGTCGGCGCTCAGCTACAATCTTGACCAATTATGTGAGCCAAAACAGTATTAGGACCCGGTACAAGGGTGCAAACAACCACAGGTAGATGAGGTGGGTGGTGGTGGTGGGTGTGACTCTCGCTGGCGCTCACTCCACTCACTACCCACGAAGGTGGCTTGATAAGCCACTCTATGCCACAGGAATGGTGAAAACACTCTTAGCATCCAACTGGGAGCACAAAGCGATATATAAGACAATACTTCAGAGGAACTTCCAGAGGAACTTGCGTGGCTTACTTCTCTCTCTCAGCTGGGTTAGAAGCTGGGTTGGCTGACTGGCTTAACCCACGAGAATGGCTGACTGGAAGACGTGTAACGATGCACACAGCATGGAGGAGCAGGTGGATGACAGGAGACAGGCTGGATGATAGGCTGACTGGCATTCACTTCCACAGTCTGGCTTACTGACTGGTTTAATTGCAAAATCCGGGTCAACCCCTCGGAGATTGAAGCAATTAGCACACGAACTAAGCCAGGAAGCTTGAAAAACAGCTGCAACAGGCTTGCAGGCTACAGGGTGGAGGTTGTGAGGGGAGCGAGTAGCTGGAGTGGGTGAGACAGTTCACCTTTTGACCCGCCGGCTACTCACAGTCTTCTAATGTCTTGAAATACCCTTAAAAAAGCTTAAATCCACGCTCCACACCGATGCCACCATTTATCATGTGGGGTTCGAACACGTGGATAGGGTAAAGAAATACTCACGTAGGCTGGAAGTACGTATATTACGGATAATGTGTGAAACGCCCTAACAGCCGTGACCTGCCTCCTTGCTCACTCTCGTAAGACTAACCCCAGTACCCATATGTGAGGGGGGTGTTTGAATACTGCTGTGGTCAGCACAATATGAATACAGACAGTGACTCAGGCAGAGACGGTTGGTAGTGAGTCATCTACTGGTACACTGGTTACTGGTAACTGGTTACTACTACTGAGAGCTCGGCGACGCTAACGTATGTCGTCCCGACATACAACTAATACAAACTTAGAGATGGCAGGTGTACGGCTTGGGCTGATTCCATTCCAATGTTCTACTTATGTATGTTATAATGTTCAATTGTTGTGTACTTTGACATTGTATAGAATCAACCCAAGCTGTACACCTGCCATCTCTAGTTTGTATTAGTTGTATGTCGGGACAACATACGTTAGCGTCGCCGAGCTCTCAGTAGTAGTAACCAGTGTACCAGTAGATGACTCACTACCAACCGTCTCTGCCTGAGTCACTGTCTGTATTCATATTGCCGCTGACCTCAGCAGTATTTCAAAGACCCCCACATATGGGTACTGTGGGCGGTCAGTTATACGAGAGTGAGCAAGGAGGCAGGTCACGGCTGTTTGGGCGCTTCCCACATTATCCATAATTATACGTACTTCCAGCCTACGTGAGTATTACTTTACCCTATCCACGTGTTCGAACCCCCACATGATAGTAGAAATAAAGATTATTATTATTAATTATTATTATTATTATTATAATTATGATCCCTGTGGTTCCTCTGTGTTTTGAACGTTCATCTGTGAAACTTCGTTTTTGTGTCTCGGTTCTAACAGTATTCGGATAACCAGCACATAGAGAGAGGCTCATGACGACGTTTCGGTCTCTCATATGTGCGGGTTATTTGTGTATTGTTCCAGTCACGGTATTGTGCCTTTTTCTTCTTTACGGTTCTAACAGTTTGTTCCTTTCTGGCACACCAAATACTGCTGTGTATCTGTTATGTTGTAATCATATCTTCTCTGGCCTTGTACTCGTTGTTGATCTCACTTGCAACTATGCCCAGAATTCATAAGTTGTTTACACCTCGCTAGCAACACTGCCAGTCATTGTTCATCTCGCTTGAAAGCATGACGTGGTACTTAACACGTTTAGACCCTAATTCACCGGAAGGTCTGGACAGGGACTGGGCCGCAGGGGCGCTGACCCCTGGAATACCTTCCAGGTAGACGCTGCGTCGTACATCCAGTAATTATTAGTGGCTAAATACACGTGCACTAATTTACAGGTACAGCAATACAAATCCACAAATGGTCACAAATACATTTGTTAGAGGAATTCTAAAGAAATACATAACTCTGTGTGACGGTCCCCGTCGCCTCCCAACGACGCAGTTATGCTTAAGCTTGTATAACCTCTGTCATGCTGGACTGTGTATAACTTTCAACCATATTTGACTAGTCTAACTTGTTTGCAGTTATTTTATTATATTTTGTTTACACATGTATTGTTTACCGTCTTAAAATATATTTAACATTGGTATATACCAGTGTTAAATATATTGATTTGGAAAAACACGTTTATTATTTTTTTTTTATTAACACATCGGCCGTTTCCCACCAAGGCAGGGTGGCCCAAAAAAGAAAAACTTTCATCATTCGCACCATCACTGTCTTGCCAGAAGGGTGCTTTACACTAGTTATAAAACTGCAACATTAACACACCTCCTGCAGAGTGTAGACACTGTACTTCCCATCTCCAGGACTCAAGTCCGGCCTGCCGGTTTCCCTGAATCCCTTCATAAATGTTACTTTGCTCACACTCCAACAGCACGTCAAGTATTAAAAACCATTTGTCTCCATTCACTCCTATCAAATACGCTCATGCACGCTTGCTGGAAGTCCAAGCCCCTCGCACGCAAAACCTACTTTACCCCCTCCCTCTAACCTTTCCTAGGCCGACCCCTACCCCGCCTTCCCTCCATTACAAATTTATACACTCGAAGCCATTCTGTTTCTTTCCATTCTCTCTACATGTCCGAACCACCTCAACATCCCTTCCTCAGCCCTCTGGGCAACAGTTTTGGCAATCCTGCACCTCCTCCTAACTTCCAAACTGCGAATTCTCTGTATTGTGTTCTCACCACACATTGCCCTCAGACATGACATCTCCACTTCCTTCTCGCTGCAACATTCATCGCCCATGCTTCATACCCATATAAGAGCGTTGGTAAAACTATACTCTCGTACATTCCCCTCTTTGAACATTAAAATGGTATATAATACCGACAGGTTGTTAGGTAAGACACATATGCAACAGTTAGGTATCTTTATTTCGAAACGTTTCGCCTATGCAGTAGGCTTCTTCAGTCGAGTACAGAAAACTTTTCTGTACTCGACTGAAGAAGCCTACTGAGTAGGCGAAACGTTTCGAAATAAAGATACCTAACTGTTGCATATGTGTCTTACCATTCCCCTCTTTGCTTCCAAGGACAAAGATCTTTGTCTCCACAGACTCCTATGTGAACCGCTCACCCTTTTTCCCTCATCAGTTCTATGATTCACCTCATTTTTCATAGAGCCATTTACTGACACGTCCACTCCCAAATATCTGAACACATTGACCTCCTCCATACTCTCTCCCTCCCATCTGATATCCAATTTTTCGTCACCTAATATTTTTGTTATCCTCATAACCTTACTCTTTCCTATATTCACTTTTAATTTCCTTCTTTTACACACCCTACCAAATTCATCCACCAACCTCTGCAATTTCTCTTCAGAATCTCCCAAAAGCACCGTGTCATCAGCAAAGAGCAACTGTGACAACTCCCACATTGTGTTTGATTCTTTATCTTTTAACTCCACGCCTCTTGCCAAGACCCTCGCATTTACTTCTCTTACAACCCCATCTATAAATATATTGAACAACCACAGTGACATCACACATCATTGTCTAAGGCCTACTTTTACTGGGAAATAATCTCCCTCTCTCCTACATACTCTAACCTGAGCCTCATTATCCTCGTAAAACTCTTCACTGCTTTCAGTAACCTACCTCCTACACCATACACCTGCAACATCTGCCACATTGTCCCCCTATCCACCCTGTCATATGCCTTTTCCAGATCCATAAATGCCACAAAAACTTCTTTAGACTTACCTAATTACTGTTCACCTATATGTTTCACTGTAAACACCTGGTCCACACACCCCCTACCTTTCCTAAAGCCTTCTTCTTCAACTGCTATCCTTCTTTCCGTCTTACTCTTAATTCTTTTAATAATAACTCTACCATACCCTTTATCGGGTATACTCAATAGACTTATCCCCCTATAATTTTTTCACTCTCTTTTGTCCCCTTTGCCTTTATACAAAGGAACTATGCATGCTGCCAATCCCTCGGCACCTTACCCTCGTCCATACATTTATTAAATAATAGCACCAAACACTCTAAAACTATGTCCCCACCTGCTTTTAAACATTTCTGTCTTTATCCCATCAATTCCAACTGCCTTACCCACTTTCATTGTACCCACTGCCTCACGAACTTTCCTCACACTCACAACTGGCTCTTCCTCACTCCTACAGTGAGTAAGTTTATTCGGGAAGAATAAAAAGGCTTTGTAAATGGTCTAAAGTTGGACCAAAACGTCGTCGCAGCTCCTGTCTCCTGTGTGCGGGTTATTTGTGTAAAGTTTATTCAGATATAAATACACATAAATACAGTTACATAATTTGTCATACGTAGCAGCATGTGTGAAATTACCCACTAAGATAACCCAAAAAAAAGTCAGTGACTTATTTCTGTTGTGGTCCTTGTGATGTCTAGTTAATATAATAATAATAATAATAATAATAATAATAATAATAATAATAATAATAATATAATAATAATAATAATAATCTTTATTTTTACAAGTACATGTACAAGGTATACATACCATAGCTGACATCAATGACATACTGCTATATAGAAAGCCCCTTGTTATGCAGAGCATTTCGGGCAAATTAGGTCAGTTTTGTCCCAGGATGCGACCCACACCAGTCGACCAACACCCAGGTACCCATTTTAAACTGATGGGTGAACAGGGACAGGGACCACAGGTGTCTTATGGTAACACGTCCCTAATGTTTTCCAGCCGTACAGGAGGAGATTCGATGTATATAAGATCTTCCATTGAAGTTAATTTTTAAAGTACAGCAGTATGACCCTTGTGGGTTTAGCGCTTAGTTATGATTTTGTGTCCCTCCCTAGCTTGATTGTTAGCGCACTCAGCTCACACACTGAGGTCCGTGGTTCGATCCCCGGTACGGGTGGAAACAGGACGTGTTTCCTTAAGACACCTGCTGTCCATGTTCACCTAGCAGCAAAATAGGTACCTGGGTGTTAGTCAACTGGTGTGGGTCGCATCCTGGAGAGAAAATTGACCTAATTTGCGGGAAATGCTGTGCATAACCAGAGACTTTGTATATAGTATGTGACTGATGTCAGCTATGGTCTGTATAAGTTGTGTCATGTACTTGTAGAAATAAAGATTATTATTATTATTATTATTATTATTATTATTATTATTATTATTATTATTATTATTATTATTATTAAAGTACAGCATCTTATAATTATATGTAGTACGTATATAATATCAAGAATTAGAACATGGAAATTTTCCTTGTGACAGATAAAGACTATCTGGCAACATTAAGGCCCTTGAGAGCCAGTTAGTGAGTGCAGTGCCCAGATTGCTTTATTCTCAGCTAGGAGTTGCTCGCGAGCTCAGGTAGGTGACCTCTTTATATGTGACCCCTCGTACTCAGTCGCAGTTGTGGTGGTGTCATCGTCATCTCAGTGCCATATAACATCATCTCGCTCGTGTAGAAAGTACAAAGGTACACCAGCGATATAATACAGAAAGTCGTAATTGAGGTTAGCGTTAAGGAAATGTGCGACTTCCAGAAAACGATAGAGTTATGTTGTGTTAATATAGAACATAACACTTGGTGAAGAACAAGTAGTATTTAGACATAGTTTCAACATGTGTCACTTGCTGCTCAGTGCCAAAAAGTGTGCCAGTGAGGAGAGAGAGAATTCCAATGTAAATAACTCACACGTAAATGATTATTCAGCGTAAATAATTCACATGTAAATAATTGTGTAAATAATTCACATGTAAATAATTATTCAATGTATAATTCAGCCACATGGCTGAATTACTTGCTTCAGTAGTGTTAAGTCAGCCGTATGGCTGACTTAACACTATAAACTATACAATGAATGATGTTTGGAAGGGGGGGGGGAGCGAGTGGACAGGGGGGATGTTCTTTGATGTTGATGAAGAGCTCTTGATCCAAGAAGTTGCAGCTACTCTCCCCTTACTTGGATCAAACCTGTACATCTCAATAATGATTCCCATATATTACACAGTTGTCTCGTTCTTCTTGATATAAATCAAACTACACAAATAACCCGCACACAGGAGAAACTTGGACCATTTACAAGTCACGACATGTCGGACCGAAACGTCGTCATAAGCTCCTCTCTCTCTTATGTGCGGGTTATTTGTGTATTGTTTCAGTCACGGTATTGTGACTTTGTTCTTAGGCATTTAATTAATCTGTTTACTTTATTATGGCGACTCGTACATTATTGTCTTAGTGTCATATTACATGTTGGAAAAATTCAGATTCAGGAAGGATATAGGAAAGCACTGGTTTGGTAATAGAGTTGTGGATGAGTGGAACAAACTCCCGAGTACAGTTATAGAGGCCAGAACGTTGTGTAGCTTTAAAAATAGGTTGGATAAATACATGAGTGGATGTGGGTGGGTGTGAGTTGGACCTGATAGCTTGTGCTACCAGGTCGGTTGCCGTGTTCCTCCCTTAAGTCAATGTGACCTGACCTGACTAGGTTGGGTGCATTGGCTTAAGCCGGTAGGAGACTTGGACCTGCCTCGCATGGGCCAGTAGGCCTTCTGCAGTGTTCCTTCGTTCTTATGTACTGACAACGACTTTATTATTTACATAATAAAGTCTCAAGTTCTGCATCACCTGGTTTATAAGTGTGATTGTTACTTTTATTACCAAGTTAGAACTTTGTAATAATGTTGGTAGAATTATCCACAATATGTAAAGTAAAAGGGCACAAGTTCAACTAATGTGACATTGTGGCAACGTTTCGGTTGATAAAGCTTCTGGAGAGCGAAACGTTGCCACAATAAAATGTCATTAGGTAAGACACACATGCAACAGTTAGACAACTTTATTCCGAAACGTTTCGCCTACACAGTAGGCTTCTTCAGTCGAATACAGAAAATAGGCAGGAACAGTAGAGATGTGAAGACGATGTAATCAGTCCATCACCCTTGTAGTCGTAGAATTTGAGGTTGTCAGTCCCTCGGCCTGGTTGTCAGTCCCGAGGGACTGACAACCTCAAATTCTACGACTACAAGGGTGATGGACTGATTACATCGTCTTCACATCTCTACTGTTCCTGCCTATTTTCTGTATTCGACTGAAGAAGCCTACTGTGTAGGCGAAACGTTTCGGAATAAAGTTGTCTAACAGTTGCATATGTGTCTTACCTAACAACCTGTCGGTATTGTATACCATTTTGATGTTCAATAAAATGTCACATTAGTGCACTTGTGTCCCTTTACTTTACAATTAGAACTTTGTGCTTCTTCCACATTGAACTGCAACTGACATTTTTTCTTCCCGAAGTTGAATGGTATCGTCCTTGTCTATTATCCGGACTATTTTTGTGTTGACGGCTAATTTACTCGACGTCGCTTTTCATAAAAACAACAAGATGCCAAGGACTCACAACTACGTCGCAGGAGCTGTTTAAAATCGTCGGTCATCACAACCACCAACACCATCGCTCAGAATACAGGCAGTTGCACGTGTCAGAAATATGTCCCCTGTGGCCTGGTGGCTAAAGTTCTCGCTTCACACGATGAGAGGTCCGGGTTCGATTCCCGGCGAAGGGGTAGAAACAAAGGACGTGTTTCCTTACACCGGTTGTCTATGTTCACCCATCAGTAAAATGGTTACCTGGGAGTTAACTAGTCGACTGGTGTGGGTCGCATCCTGGGAGAAAACTGACCTAATTTGCCCGAAATGCTCAGCATAACAAGCGGCTTTCTATATAGTAGTATGTCATTGATGTCAGCTAGGACTGTATACCTTGTACATGTAGATTGAACATTAAAATGGTATAAAATACCGACAGGTTGTTAGGGAAACAAGCAGGTTGCAACACCAGGGTTGGAAACAGTAAATGTATAAAAGGCATTCAGCATGAAGTTATAAATAAAGACAATAGAACAGGTCAGCAAACAAAGGGGGACAGCAGAGGGCAGCAAGGGACTAGCTCCCTTAAGGTTTACTATACTAATAGCAGGAGTGTTAGAAATAAGATAGATGAGCTAAGATTAATTGCAAGTGCAGGAAACATAGATATTATTGCTATAACAGAGACCTGGCTCAATCTGAAAGATAGAGAGATGCCCTCTGAATGTCACATACAAGGCTATAAATTATTCCACACTGACAGGGTCAACAGGAAAGGTGGTGGAGTAGCGATGTACGTCAGAGACAATTTAAATTGTTGTGTTAGACAAGATATTAAATTAGAAGCGTCAGCCACTGAATCTGTTTGGTTACAGCTTCTCGAGGGCCGAGAAAAACTAATTTTGGGTGTGATTTACAGGGCCCCAAATCTTGATAGGGAGTGCAGTAAACTTCTATGGGACGAAATTCGTAAGGCATCTACATACGAAAATGTTGTGCTAATGGGAGATTTCAACTATAGACAGATTGACTGGAGCAATTTGACAGGAAATTTAGAGTCGGGTGACTTTCTTGATACGATCCAGGATTGTTTTTTAAAACAGTTTGTGACAGAGCCAACTAGGGGAAATAACCTCCTTGACTTGGTTCTTGCCAGTAGGGAAACACTAATTAATAATCTTGAGGTTAATGATGAGCTTGGGGAAAGTGATCACAAATCACTCAGTTTTAATATATCATGGAATTCCCCTAATAATGGCAATCAAGTCTCCGTCCCTGACTTTCGCTTGGCTGATTTCATAGGACTGAAAAATTACTTAGGTGGGCTGAACTGGAATGACCTGACTAAGGGTCAGGTAGGTGGTGATGGTTGCCGATATGATGCTTTCCAGGGCATAGTTCTAGCTGCTCAGTCAAATTATGTTCCAAATAGGGAAATCAGATCAAACAAAAATGATCCTAAATGGATGAACAATAGATTAAAATATCTGATTGGTCAAAAGAGAGGCATATATAGGCAAATCAAAAGAGGAGAGGGGCAATTAAGAAATCGATATATTCAGTTAAAGAGAGAAATAAAAAAGGGAATTAGAAAAGCAAAAAGAGATTATGAGGTTAAAGTTGCAAAAGAATCGAAGACTAACCCAAAAAGATTCTTTCAGGTATACAGAAGTAAGATCAGGGACAAGATAGGCCCACTCAAAAGTTCCTCGGGTCAGCTCACTGACAGTGATAAGGAAATGTGTAGAATTTTTAACACATACTTCCTCTCAGTTTTTACACAGGAGGATACCAGCGATATTCCAGTAATGATAAATTATGTAGAACAGGACGATAATAAACTGTGCACTATTAGGGTCACAAGTGACATGGTCCTTAGGCAAATAGATAAATTAAAACCTAACAAATCCCCAGGCCCTGATGAACTGTATGCAAGGGTTCTAAAGGAATGTAAAGAGGAGCTTAGCACACCTTTGGCTAATCTTTTCAACATATCACTACAAACTGGCATGGTGCCAGATAAGTGGAAAATGGCAAATGTGATACCTATTTTCAAAACAGGTGACAGGTCCTTAGCTTCGAACTATAGACCAATAAGCCTAACCTCCATAGTGGGAAAATTTATGGAATCAATAATTGCCGAGGCAGTTCGTAGCCATCTTGAAAAGCATAAATTAATCAACGAATCTCAGCATGGTTTTACAAAGGGGCGTTCCTGCCTTACGAATTTATTAACTTTTTTCACTAAGGTATTTGAGGAGGTAGATCATGGTAATGAATATGATATTGTGTATATGGACTTCAGTAAGGCTTTTGACAGGGTCCCACATCAGAGACTATTGAGGAAAATTAAAGCACATGGAATAGGAGGAGAATTTTTTTCCTGGATAGAGGCATGGTTGACAAATAGGCAGCAGAGAGTTTGCATAAATGGGGAGAAATCAGAGTTGGGAAGCGTCACGAGCGGTGTTCCACAGGGGTCAGTGTTGGGCCCCCTGCTGTTCACAATCTACATAAACGACATAGATGAGGGCATAAAGAGCGACATCGGCAAGTTTGCCGATGACACCAAAATAGGCCGTCGAATTCATTCTGACGAGGACATTCGAGCACTCCAGGAAGATTTGAATAGACTGATGCAGTGGTCGGAGAAGTGGCAGATGCAGTTTAATATAGACAAATGCAAAGTTCTAAATGTTGGACAGGACAATAACCATGCCACATATAAACTAAATAATGTAGATCTTAATATTACGGATTGCGAAAAAGATTTAGGAGTTCTGGTTAGCAGTAATCTGAAACCAAGACAACAGTGCATAAGTGTTCGCAATAAAGCTAATAGAATCTTTGGCTTCATATCAAGAAGCATAAATAATAGGAGTCCTCAGGTTGTTCTTCAACTCTATACATCCTTGGTTAGGCCTCATTTAGATTATGCTGCACAGTTTTGGTCACCGTATTACAGAATGGATATAAATTCTCTGGAAAATGTACAAAGGAGGATGACAAAGATGATCCCATGTATCAGAAACCTTCCCTATGAGGATAGACTAAGGGCCCTGAAACTGCACTCTCTAGAAAGACGTAGAATTAGGGGGGATATGATTGAGGTGTATAAATGGAAGACAGGAATAAATAAAGGGGATGTAAATAGTGTGCTGAAAATATCTAGCCTAGACTGGACTCGCAGCAATGGTTTAAAGTTGGAAAAATTCAGATTCAGGAAGGATATAGGAAAGTACTGGTTTGGTAATAGAGTTGTGGATGAGTGGAACAAACTCCCAAGTACCGTTATAGAGGCCAGAACGTTGTGTAGCTTTAAAAATAGGTTGGATAAATACATGAGTAGATGTGGGTGGGTGTGAGTTAGACCTGATAGCTTGTGCTAACAGGTCGGTTGCCGTGTTCCTCCCTTAAGTCAATGTGACCTGACCTGACTAGGTTGGGTGCATTGGCTTAAGCCGGTAGGAGACTTGGACCTGCCTCGCATGGGCCAGTAGGCCTTCTGCAGTGTTCCTTCGTTCTTATGTTCTTATGCAACAGTTAGGTATCTTTATTATGAAACGTTTCGCCTACACAGTAGGCTTCTTCAGTCAAGTACAGAAAAGTTGATAGAAGCAGAAGATACTTGAAGACGATGTAATCAGTCCATCACCCTTAAAGTTTTGAGGTGGTCAGTCCCTCAGTCTGGAGAAGAGCATTGTTCCATAGTATGAAACAATATGGAGATGAAGTGACAGAATGGAGCTTTTTATAGCGCCAAGAGGTGAGACGTAGGCCACTAGGAGAGGTAAGAACTCAGATGTTGAAAGGTCAGGTCCCTCTCAAATCCAGCCGCTCTCACTAGTGGAAGTTGTCGAAGTTGATTGCAGGTCTGTACCAAGATACCCTTGTGTTGCAGTGTCTGACAGATCGAACATTAAAATGGTATAAAAGTATAAGTGAGTTTCGCCTACCACTGACAATACCTTTATCTGCTGCACCTAATCTAATCTTGAGCTTAGGCAAGGCCCTTGTGGGGTGAGTGGGGATAGGAAAGAATAAGAACATAAAAGAGGAACACTGCAGCAGGCTTGTTGGCGCATACTGAGCAGGTCTTTCACAAATCCTTCAGTTTGTGATTATTATTATTATTATAATCGAGGGGGAAGCGCTAAACCCGGAGGATTATACAGCGCCTGGGGGGGGGATGTGGAAGGCATTCAGGCTTAATTCGGGGAACTGGAGCACAGATCCAATTCCCTAAATCAAGAGCCCCTCACCAACATCAAGGAACCTTCCTTGAGGGGTTCAGTTTGTGAGAGGAAGGTTTTGGGTGGTAGAGATAGAGCCAGCAGCTTGGCGATCGTGGTACTGACTGGTGTAGCGGCCAGAAGTAGACGGGTTGGGTAGGCGCTGAAATAGACATGCAAAGTACCTGTCAGAACAACTCGGCCTGTTAAGACAGGCCTACTCCAGAATGAACAATAAAATGGTATAAAATACCGACAGGTTGTGAGGTAAGACACATATTCAACAGTTAGGTATCTTTATTTCGAAACGTTTCGCCTACACAGTAGGCTTCTTCAGTCGAGTACAGAAAAGTTGATAGAAGCAGAAGAGACTTGAAGACGATGTAATCAGTCCATCACCCTTAAAGTTTTGAGGTGGTCAGTCCCTCAGTCTGGAGAAGAGCATTGTTCCATAGTCTGAAACAATATTGTTTCATACTATGGAACAATGCTCTTCTCCAGACTGAGGGACTGACCACCTCAAAACTTTAAGGGTGATGGACTGATTACATCGTCTTCAAGTCTCTTCTGCTTCTATCAACTTTTCTGTACTCGACTGAAGAAGCCTACTGTGTAGGCGAAACGTTTCGAAATAAAGATACCTAACTGTTGAATATGTGTCTTACCTAACTACTCCAGAATGTAAGCTCCCATCTTCCTGCATGTGCAGTAGATTCAATAGGCCTGCTGCAGTGTTCCTTCTTTCTTAGTCCTTCAGCCTAGCAGCAGGTGAACATATCTCATCTTCTATCCCTTCTTCAGTCTTCTGCTTTTGTCCCTGTACTGCGGTGATAAAGCCACTGGTTGGTGAACCTTCTTCAAAATAAAGATAACCAGATGTTGCACATGTCTGTTTCATCTAGTCTCATGATGTAAGCACCAGAGAGACTACTACTACCGTGGAAAAGACACTTATGTACAATTCGGGACTGAAGAAGCCACTAGTGGCGAAACGTTTCCTTTAATAATTGTCCTGAACTGTACATAAGTGTCTTTTTCCACATCTTGATGGTATCACTATATCATTTCTCACTACTACTACTACTGTTGCTGTTACCGCTACTACCACTACAACTACTACTACTACAACTACTACTACTACAACTACTACTAACACCCTCTGCTCTCTTTCTCCTTGTCTCACTTGTGACGTTATAATCGTACAGGAAGGACCAGTCTCGTCCAGTGAATTGCTTCAGCTCAGGTACTGGTGCTATTATTTTTGTGTAAGTGTTTGTTGCTTACTAGCCCCTCAAGGAAGGTTCCTTGATGCTGGTGAGGGGCCTTTTATCTAGGGAATTGTATCTGTGCTTCAGTTCCCTGAATTGAGTCTGAATACCTCCCCCACAGGTGCTGTATATATAACCCTACGGGTTTAGCGCTCCCCAACAATTATAACAATTGTTGCTTACTTTGTTATAGTACATTTCCTATTTGTATGCACCCATTGGCTGTGGTCTACAGTGAGACTACTGTGGTTTGAGACACACAGACAGACAGATACAGACACACACAACTTAACTATGGTGTTTTTTTATGTTAATTGGGTTGAAGTTCGGATTTTCCCAGACAGATTCTGTCAGTTTTGTCTTGCTTTATGTGGAGTCGCTTCCAGAGGTCACTGCCTCTGCATCCGTCCTAAACCAGGCCTGGTTTCTGGTTAGATCCATCAAGTTGTTAGTGCCTGCCACCCACAGTCCAGAGTATGCAGCTCATCCTGGCTGTTCAGAAATTGTTTTGAGGAATCTGTTGAGTTCCCTCTGTAAGACAGAGTCCATTAGTACTCAATACACTGGGGCGTAGATAAATGGTTCAGAGAACCGACAAGTTACATCGACTCGAGGCTTAGGGACTGATTACCTCAAACTATTCCTGTTCTTCACCATTCTCTTTTGTATGGACTGAAGGCACTGTGTAACGAAACATTTCCTCATTAAAGATACTCAATGGTTGCACCTGTCTTATTTTTCAACTCGACACACTAGTGGATATTTCCACTGATCCCACCTCGTCCTGCTTTGACTCGCCTGGCTACAGTATATAAGCCACTTCTCCGGCCATATGCTGTACTTTCTGTAAGAGTGATGAACTGAACACATCGATTCCAGGCTGAGGGACTGATTACCTCAAACTACTACTCTCCTTACCCATTTCTACTTTGTATTGGACTGAAGAAGCCACTACATGGCAAAACATTTCCTTAATAAAGATTCCCGTATGTTGCATAAGTGTCTCAATCTTCAACTTGTTGGTTTCAAAGCCATTTATCACAGTACTCAATACTAGACTATACAGAGAATGAGTGACTGGTAAAGAATCATCATTGGCTTGGCATCTCTTCTGAAGGTTCTAGTTATCCAATTTATCAGTATCATTATCATTTCCATGTTTCTCACATTTGACATTCTATTAAGTGGTTTGAGTTTGTTTTATATTTCAATTTTGTTTTTTTATATCTTCCATTCTTCTGGGACATAGTAAGTGAAATTTGTCCTCATTGAACATTACTTTCTTGCTAGTGGCCCACTGGAAAACTTCCAAATAAGTGTCGTTATTAATGTGTATACCTGTCAAAGCTTATTGCTTGGGTAGCATTGAAAATGGGTTGGGCAAATATTGTGTTAGTAGGATGGATTTGTGAAGGGCCTGCCTAGTATGGGCCAACAGGCCTGATACAGTGTTCCTCCTTGCTTATGTTCTTATGGTAATCTCATTACGTACTGTGTGAAGTTAAAAGTTACAATCCCTACAGAAACACCAAACTCATCAAGCTCTTACAAGACTCGGGTGACAATGTTACCCTTGTAATGGTACCATGTCACATATGGAGACAAAGATTTTATTTGGGACAGCGGTGCTGCCACGATTTCAATCTGGGCAGGAACTGGGCTTAAAAATAGTAAGATGCAGAAAAAATAGTTTCATGGTCACTGGTCAATATGATAGTGAAAAAAATAATTTTATAATAATGCAGGTATTTTTTGAAGGTTTAATGTATATTGTTAGAACATCCATTCTACCCATGACATAATACATAAATTTAAATTTCTATTAACATTTTTAATTTATAAAATACTAAGTAGACTAATCAAAGCCAGTGGTCTGGGAGCTTTAAATACAGATTCAACAAATATTAGCGTGATTATGACAGTCATGAAGAAACTCAGAGTTCATACAGGGTAAGGAGAATGGAAGGCAGTTGGGTTTTATCCAAGGAAAGGGAAGGTTGCTCCAATTCTTTTGATCAAGGCCTCTAACTCCCTTGAAAGGTATAAGAATGAGAATGATTGTTTGAGAGGACCTGCTGCAGTGCTGTTATTCTTATGCTCATTACTTTTTTTGTAGGATGATGCGGTTAATGAGGTCTTGGCAAGTAGCAGGCTTGGCAGCTCGGTCACTCAGTACCCAGAACAGGTCAAAGGTTGAGACTGTCCAAAATGACCTCATTTCTCAGCAGTATATGGAGAGAGAATACAAGTTTGGTGCTCATAACTACAAATCTCTCCCAGTTGTCATCTCTCAGGCCAAAGGTACTTACAATTTTACTTTCATTACGCTAATGACTAGTGGCAAGAATAATGAAAAATGCCACAATACCAGTTTTAAAATGGAAACCACAAGACATGAAATGTTATCAACACATTATTATTGATGTGGAGTGTTAAACACATGTTAGTCAGTTAGTACCGTACAGAGTTCTGTCCTCTGTCTACAAAGCAGTCACATCTCTCACACTCTGTCTCTCTTAAAAATATCCAGTGTTTGCAGTAAATGCATATTTGTTATAAGGATAGTAATACATTCTGAAGATTTAGTAAAGGATATCCCAACAAAGGCACATACTATACATTAGAACAAGTACAGTGGACCCCCGGTTAATGATATTTTTTCACTCCAGAAGTATGTTCAGGTACCAGTACTGACCGAATTTGTTCCCATAAGGAATATTGTGAAGTAGATTAGTCCATTTCAGACCCCCAAACATACACGTACAAACGCACTTACATAATTGGTCGCATTCAGAGGTGATCGTTATGCGGGGGTCCACTGTACAAGGTACACTATATCAATTCTGACAGAGTGGGAAGATTCACTTTCAGTACTGAGCACAATTTATTAAAGCAATGTTTTACCTACAAAGCTCTGGTTTCTTTAATAAAATGTCAAGTGTTACAACTATGTCTCATCATGATATTTTGGTACTCAGTCAAAAAAAAATCGTGAGGATTTTCTTTTTCACTAGAGGTTGCTTAGAATATTCACCATTAACTTGAGGGATTGCTGTCTTAGTATGTAAAAATTCTGTAGGTTTAATAAACTATAAAACAATTATATTTAAAGCAATCTGCCTTTTTTTATAGATTTATTATTATAATTAAAACTAAGCACTAAACATGCATTTTATGGAACTTTCTTGTTTTTGAAGATTATATTTTTTTAAACAATTCATAAATAACCCACAATTTGAAGCGAAAACCTTAGACAATATTCCAGTCCGTCCCAGGACAAGTTTAGGCTTACCTTGAGTATACCTGGAGGATGTTCTGGGGGCATTGACTCCTGGAACACCTTCCAAGTAAGCCAAAACTTTTAGCTTTAGAGTTGAATTATGAGTTACCTGTGTAATGCATTTTTGTACAACTAATGTTTTTCTTGCATGACTTTTTTTTTGTTGTTTACAATTACTGTAGGTCAGTAGTAGAGCATTCAACTCATACAAAAGGACTCTGGTTTGATTTGCACACTGAGCAAGGCATGATGAATTGCACTACACTTGCTTTCCTGTGTACCCATAAGTAAATAAGTACAGTACTGGGCATTAATTCAAATTCAAATTCAAAGTTTATTCTCTATAAAGATTACAATGTTGAATTTACAGAATTTGGTTGTTGTGTGGTTTACATGTAGTTAAATAATGATTACAGAGTGTACCACTAGAACGCCTAGCATGGCTAGGCATTTCGGGCAGACTTAGTTTAATTCTTTATTTTAAAATATTACAAATTATGAGGTAAGTTGGTATTATGGCTAAGTGACTAAATACTAGTTTGTGAGTTTAGCAATGTGAATGCTTTTGTTTTGGCACAGTACATAGTTTCAGTATTGGAGTATCATAGGATTCATTATTTTAAGATTGAGATTAATATTTCTGTTTATGGTCAAATGGGTGAGTGAGTGTAAGTGTGAACCACCAGGTGGTATTCGTGGGTTGTATCCTAGAGACCCCAGTGGAAAAACTTCAAACTAGTTATATTTGTTATGTTGGTTTGGGTCCTTTTCAAGAGATGAGACTGTCATGTCGGAAAGGTCTTAATTGCCTTGTCTAAAAACATAAACGGAATTGTAACTTTGTTATGGTTTCACTTTTACGGTGGAGAAAAATGGTGCTTCATTCTAAGTCTTCATTATTATTATAATAAAAAAGATGTAAGTCCTCATAATCTGTTCTAATTCATTGATTTTTGACAAGGGGAGTGACCTCCAATAATTTATTAAATAAGTTGCCTCAATAACTTGCTAAATGTGCTGATGACAACATAGTACAGTACTGCATCTCCTACTTAATTTGCAAACTGCTTGCAATGAATACTTTTCATCATGCCATCCCTACAAGACAGATTCCTTAATGCTGGTGAATTTGAATTTTATCTATCCTCTCTGATTACTCCCATTTCCCAGGTGCTCTATCACCCTTTAAATATGTGCAGTACAGTTCTTCAAATTATGAAGATACCAAAATTATTAATCAGTGCAGCTTAGGGATATATAGCAGATTAGGTAAAAAAATAAGCTTAGGGATATATAACATATATTGAGTAAGCTTTACTTTCAACAGGTGTTCACATGTGGGATGTGGAGGGTAAATGTTACTTTGATTTCCTGAGTGCATACTCTGCTGTGAATCAAGGTCATTGTCATCCCAGGATCCTGGAAGCACTGCAGCAGCAGGCAGCTTCACTCACCCTCACCTCCAGGGCTTTTTACAACAATATCCTGGGCGAGTACGAAGAGTATGTTACCTCTCTCTTTGGATATGACAAGCTTCTTCCCATGAACACAGGTAATGTATACCCCATTTCTTTTTCTTTTACACCTGCAACACAGAACATGCAAAATGCACACAGCACAAAATACAGTGGACCCCCGGTTAACGATATTTTTTCACTCCAGAAGTATGTTCAGGTGCCAGTACTGACCGAATTTGTTCCCATAAGAAATATTGTGAAGTACATTAGTCCATTTCAGACCCCCAAACATACACGTACAAACGCACTTACGTAAATACACTTACATAATTGGTCGTATTCGGAGGTAATCATTATGCGGGGGTCCACTGTACATGCAAAACACACACACACATGCAACATGTATGTATACAAAAGGGTGGTGATTTATTTTTACACAGAAGTCCATTGACACTTGAATTTATTGAATATTGTTTCTGTATTGTGTCCATGGATTTTGCTACTACAGCTCTCAAGGATGATACTTCAGTTTGGGTTTGTGTTACACTACAAGGTCCTGAAATGTAGAGCAAACAATAGAATTTATCTTTGTAGATAATATATTACTACCCTAGGTAGTACGTTGGTAGACAGCTACCGCCCAGGGAGGTACTACCGTCCTGCCAAGTGAGTGCAAAACGAAAGCCTGAAATTGTTTTACATGATGGTAGGATTGCTGGTGTCTTTTTTCTGTCTCATATACATGCAAGATTTCAGGTATATCTTGCTACTTCTACTTACACTTAGGTCACACTACACATGCATGTACAAGCATATATATACACACACCCCTCTGGGTTTTCTTCTATTTTCTTACTAGTTCCTGTTCTTGTTTATTTCCTCTTATCTCCATGGGGAAGTGGAACAGAATTCTTCCTTCGTAAGCCATACATGCAGTGAAAGGTGACTTAAAATGCTGGGAGCAAGAGGCTAGTAACCCCCTTCTCCTGTATACATTACTAAATTTAAAAAGAGAAACTTGCATTTTTCTTTTTGTGCCACCTTGCCAGTTTGTTAAAGGAAGAATTTCTTACTACACTACTGTAACATGATCAATTATCAAACTGTTGGAGCTTAGTCCCTTTTCACATCATGTTCATTTATGATGTTTTTGATTATTTGGGTGCATAATCAATCTGTCAAAATAAACTAAACTTACTTTAAAATATTGAAAATATCATCATTTATTGTTGAGTTAACATGAGGACATTTTGAATGAGTTGCAGGTGTGGAGGCAGGAGAAACAGCCTGCAAGCTAGCAAGAAAGTGGGGGTATTTAGTAAAGAAAATTCCAGAGAACCAGGCCAAGATAATTTTTGTTAACAACAACTTCTGGGGACGAACACTCTCTGCCATTTCCAGCTCGACTGATCCTGTTGCATATAAAGACTTTGGCCCATACATGCCTGGCTTCTCTCTCATCCCTTATGATGACCTGCAAGCATTAGAGGTTGTAATTATAAATACTGTACTAAGACCATCACTTTTAATATTACAATATGGGAAATCAGTTAATGTAAATTTATAACACTATGTATAGATTATTCTGTATATTTACCACAGTCTTGAGAGGCATACTGTTAATTTTTAACACTTGTAAATCCAATGACAATTTCTAGGTGCTGCATTACCAGAGATGTTCAAATTTAAGAACAATTTGTTTTACTAAGAAATGTAAATATTATGACAAATTTCAAGAACTGATAGCAAATCTAAACATGAGTTACATTTTGTGTAGTAATTTATAATAATGTATAGCAAGGTGCTAACAGGAGAGGTTCACTTGGTACAAAACACTTTAGGCATACTGGGCTTAGTGGTTTGGTGTTAAATATTCCCTTTATGTTTAACACTTCACCATGAATATGATATTAGCGGTAAATATGGTAAGTTATACCTGTGTCAGGGAGAATTTTTTTTTTATTAGTGAAGAAAAACAGGGGATGTTTATTTGAGGGGCTCTGGTGGCTAAAGCTCTCGCTTCACACAGTGAGGGTCTGGGTTTGATTCTCATCCAGGGTAGATTATTATTATAATCAAGGGGGAAGCGCTAAACCCGGAGGATTATACAGCGCCTGGAGGGAGGATGTGGAAGGCATTCAGGCTTAATTCGGGGAACTGGAGCACAGATCCAATTCCCTAAATCAAGAGCCCCTCACCAACATCAAGGAACCTTCCCTGAGGGGATCCAGGGTAGAAACATTGGGCACATTTCTTTACACCTGATGTCTATGTTCATTCATCAGTAAATGGGTACCTGGGTTAGTCGACTGGTGTGGGTCGCATCCTGGGACACTGACCTTATTTTCCCGAAATGCTCAGCATAACAAGGGGCTTTCTATATAGTAGTATGTTATTGATGTCAGTTAGGACTGCATACCTTGTACAGTGGACCCCTGGTTAACGATATTTTTTCACTCCAGAAGTATGTTCAGGTGCCAGTACTGACCGAATTTGTTCCCATAAGAAATATTGTGAAGTAGATTAGTCCATTTCAGACCCCCAAACATACACGTACAAATGCACTTACATAAATACACTTACATAATTAATCACATTCGGAGGTAATCGTTATGCGGGGGTCCACTGTACATTTAGTTGTAGTAATTATATTATTACTGTATTATTATTATGCACTAAGATTTAGAACTATAGCAACAGTATTGTATGTTACTCCAGTAGGTCTTGGTATAACTTCCAAAATCCATTTGATTTCTGATATACTGTTAGACCAGTGGTTCCCAATCTTTTTTTTGTGCCATGCCCCACTTAAACATCTCAAAATAATTTAATGTCCCCCCTGATATAAAAACAAATTTAGGTATTGAAAAGGTATAATATTGGTAAACATACAATACAGCAAAATTAAATTTATTTTATTTTAGCATTTTCAAATTGCCTCTGGTATAGACCTAACATGATTTTGTACAAACAGGAGGCTGTGTCAGATCCCACAGTGGCTGCCTTCATGGTGGAGCCCATCCAAGGAGAAGCTGGAGTTGTCGTTCCTAGTGATGGGTACCTCAGAGGTCAGTGCTCTATCATTATTGTTTTTGTGGTAACTAAACTTGCACTAATAAAGCATGTGAATCTGCAGTATCCTCACCCCTCCTTCAGAGTACAGGCACAGTACTTCCCACCTCCAGGATTCAAGTCTGGCTAACTGGTTTCTCCGATCCCTTCATAAATATTACCTTACCATACTCCAACAGCATATATACACTTGCCTCCACTCAATCCTCCTTGACCCCCCTCCCTCCAACTTTTCCCTGTATAACCCCTACCCCTCTTTCATGTCAAGGTATTGTGATGTTTATTCCAGGAAACATATTTCATTTGTCACTCATTCCATAACTGTGTTGCCAGAAGTGTGCAACACCTTGATTGTTGCAAAATATTATGCACCATTATGGAGACCTCATACACACACAGCAAAAACACTTGGAAATTACAAGTGCATAGTGTGTTGTCAGTTAGGAGTGCATGTAGGGTAGTCAAGTTTGAGCCGAGTTTTTTTTTTTATTAACACATAAGCCAATTCCCGCCAAGGCAGGGTGGCCTGAAAAAGAAAACCTCTCATCATCATTCACTCCATCACTGTCTTGCCAGAGGGGTGCTTTACACTACAGTTTATAAAACTACAACATTAACATCCCTCCTTCAGAGTGCAGACACTGTACTTCCCATCTCCAGGACTCAAGTCCGGCCTGCCAGTTTCCCTGAATCCTTTCATAAATGTTACTTTGCTCATACTCCAACAGCATGTCAAGTATTAAAAACTATTTGTCTGCATTCACTCCTATCAAACATGCTCACACATGCTTGCTGGAAGTCCAAGCCCCTCGCACACAAAACCTCCTTTACCCCCTCCCTCCAACCTTTCCTAGGCCGACCCCTAGTCAAGTATGATAAATTGCAGATATATTTACAGCTTAACCATTAAAGCTACAAATACGTAAATGAAAATATGAATCAAATATTCGAAGGCAACAGTTTTCAAGTGAGAATCAGAAAAAGACAGCAACTAGAAAAATGGTATGGGGATTGAGATTTGACTGTTTGAGGTTAGTAGCTGGTAGTATAGGTACCTAGGATCAGGTAATTATGGGAGGGCCTATGGGTAATGTACTGGTATTAAGGATTATTATCCAACGATGAAGATGATACTAACTGGAGGTGTGGATACAGGTATCCTGGAGTTATAAACAGTTGTGAAGTTTAGTGCTTTTCCCTAAATATATAACAATAATGAGAACTATTTACAGGTATCAGGGAGCTGTGTGACCGCTACAATGTACTGTGGATTGCAGACGAGGTCCAAACAGGTTTAGCACGTACAGGACGGCGCCTTGCAGTTGACCATGAAAATGTTAAGCCAGATATCCTCATGCTTGGCAAAGCACTATCTGGTGGTGTCTACCCAGTATGTACTCTAAATCATTATGTCAGTAGCTAAAGATGAAAACTGCATTTTCTTTGTAGGTTTAGCATACTGTATTTTCAATAAATCCATGGTCATTATCTGTTAGAATTTAACATGCGATTATAAAACAATAAGTCTTTATGCCAATATTAGTATTCTAATTCTTTCAGTAAACTGGCCATATCCAACCAAGGCAGTGTGGCCCAAAAGGAAAAACAAAAGTTTCTTTTAAATTTAGTAATATATGTATATAAAGGAGAAGGGGTTACTAGCCTCTTGCTCCTGGCATTTTAGTCGTCTTATGACACGCATGGCTTACAAAGGAAGAATTCTGTTCCACTTCCCCATAGAGAAATATTAGTACTATTATGATTATGCATATGTATATAATTTTTTTTTTAACAAGTCGGCCGTCTCCCACCGAGGCAGGATGACCCAAAAAGAAAGAAAATCCCAAAATGAAAATACTTTCACCTCACTCACACATAATCACTGTTTTTGCAGAGGTGCTCAGAATACAACAGTTTAGAAGCATATACGTATAAAGATACACAACATATCCCTCCAAACTGCCAATATCCCAAACCCCTCCTTTAACCCTTAAACTGTCCAAGCAGATCTACTGTCACATGCATAGTGCTCCAAAAGTAGATCTATGTTTTTTACATATTTTCAAATATAACAAAAAAAAAAAGTAGATCAAAGTTTTTTTTTACACTATTTCAAATGTTGAAAAAACGTAGATCTACGTTTGGACAGTTTAAGGGTTAAAGTGCAGGCATTGTACTTCCCATTTCCAGGACTGAAGTCCGGCTATATAAAAATAACCGGTTTCCCTGAATCCCTTAACTAAATATTACCCTGCTCACACTCCAACACCTCGTCAGGTCCCAAATACCATTTGTCTCCATTCACTCCTATATAACACGCTCATGCAAGCTTGCTGGAAGTCCAAGCTCCTCGCCCACAAAACCTCCTTTACCCCCCCTCCCTCCAACCTTTTCGAGGACAACCCCTACCCTGCCTTCCTTCCCCTACAGATTTATACGCTCTCCATGTTATTCTTACAATATTCATGTATATAAGAGGAGTGATTGGTGGAATGATGAAATAAAGGGTGTGATAAAAGAGAAAAAGGTAGCTTACGAAAGGTTTTTACAAAGCAGAAGTGTTGTAAGAAGAGCAGAGTATATGGAGAGTAAAAGAAAGGTGAAGAGAGTGTAAAAGGAGAGCAGATGATAGAGTGGGAGAGACACTGTCAAGAAATTTTGATGACAATAAGAAAAAAATTTGGAGCGAGATAAACAAGTTAAGAAAGCCTAGGGAATGAATGGATTTGTCAGTTAAATACAGAGTAGGGGAGAGGGGAGATGGAGGTATTGGTTAGATGGCAGGAATATTCTTTATCTAAATCATTTGATACCCTCATCACCCTACTCTTATCTATGTTCACTTTCAACTTTCTACCTTTACACACACTCCCAAACTCATTCACTAACCTTTGCAACTTTTCTTTAGAATCTCCCATAAGCACAGTATCATCAGCAATAAGAAACTGTGTAACTCCCATTTTGTGTTTGATTCTCCATAATTTAATCCCACCCCTCTCCTGAACACCCAAACATTTACTTCTTTTACAACCCCATCTATAAATATATTAAACAACATGGTGACATTACACATCCCTCTCTAAGACCTACTTTTACCGTGAAGTAATCTCCCTCTCTTCTACACACGCTAACCTGAGCCTCGCTATCCTCATAAAAACTCTTTACAGCATTTAGTAACTTGCTACCTATTCCATATACTTGCAACATCTGCCACATTGCTCCCCTATCCACTATCATATACGTTTTCTAAATCCATAAATGCAATGAAAACTTTCTACCTTTATCTAAATACTGTTCACATATATGCTTCAACGTAAACACTTGATCTACACATCCCCTCCTTGCTCATCTGCAATCCTACTCTCTGTCTTACCTCTAATTCTTTCAATAATAACCCTACCATACACTTTTCCTGGTATATTCAGTAAACTTATTCCCCTATGATTTTTACAATCTCTTTTGTCCCCCTTCCATTATATAAAGGGACTATACAAAATTGATCTTATATTATCAGTATACAGTATCATATGCTCTCTGCCAATCCCTAGGTACCTTTCCTTCTTTCATACATTTATTAAAACAAAAATACTAACACTCCAACACTATATCCCCCCGTGCTTTTAACACTTCTGTCATGATCCCATCAGTTCCAGCTGCTTTACCCCCTTTCTATGTAATGCCTCACGCACCTTCCCCACACTCGCATCCTGCTCTTCTTCACTCCTAAAAGATGTTATACCTCTCTGTCCAGTGCATGAATATTCCCACCATCTACCCAATGCCTCCAGCTCCCCTATTCTGCTTTTAACTGACAAATCCATTCGTTCCCTAGGGTTTCTTAACTTGTTTATCTCACTCCAAAACTTTTTCTTATTTTCATCAAAATTTCTTGACAGTGCCTCTCCCACTCTATCATCTGCTCTCCTCTCCTCTCTCACCACTCTCTTCACCTTTCTTTTACTCTCCATATACTCTGCTCTTCTTATAACACTTCTACTTTGTAAAAACCTCTCATGAGCTACGGTTATCGGCTGTATGGGACACATCCCTCTGCCAGCCCAGCTGCTTTGCACATCAGTTTGGCTGTCTCTCTGGGCAAGTGAGGAAGCTTCTGCTCATTCATCCAAACATTTCGGTATACATTCATTGTTTTTGGTGGTTTTACATTAAGTGCAACTGCAAAATAAGTAACCATGGCCCCCAAGTTCCTAGTAAAGTTCCTTTGGTAAAGAAAGTGAGAAACACGATGGAATTTAAGAAACTACTTGTTCAAAAGTTTGAGTGGTTTTTGAGTGCTAGAACTTGCCAGGATGTATGGGAAAAACAAATCAACAAGGAGATCTAAACTATCATACCTGAGCACCTCTGCAAAGAGTGATTGACGGCGATTGTTTTTTTTTTTTTTTTGGTCATCCTGTCTCGTAGAGAGAGAGAGCCAAATTGTTAAAAAAAAAAGTGTTTTTAATTGTTTACAGGTATCAGCTGTGCTGGCAAATGATGAGGTCATGTTGTGCATCAAACAAGGAGAACATGGCTCCACCTATGGTGGCAATCCTCTAGGCTGTAAGGTATGTCTATTTTGTTCATCCAACTTCACCCACCTCCATATTCTTAAAAAAATTTATTCAATATCTATATTATTTCTCATGTTATGTGCTAGTATATTTTGGGTATAGTGTATATATCTTTAAGGACAAATATTAATTACCTATATAAATCAGGTCATTAGTTAATGACAAAGTCATTTGGTAATTTGTTATGGATCATCACAACATGTATGGTTAACTGATAAATTTTATCCTAACCTAACTTTGACACTTTGACTTTATGAAATTTGATCAGCACTCTGTGACCCATGTGGATTTAGTGCTTAGTTTTTTAAAATGATATTTGATAGTACAGCCTGGAATGCTAACTTTAACGAGCCAAATTCTGGGACGTGAAAAGACCTGCATGTAATCAGCCTATGGTAAACCTGCTCTCAGTCCTAATCTTGCTTCTTACCCACAATCACAGGCAGGCCCTGCTTAACAGTGTTTTGCTAATGCATTGGCTTTCAGTTATACCCATTTTTCATTTATTCAGACTTTCTACAATAAATACATACAACACTTGGTATAAGCTCGGGACAAAAATCTTTTAAGATAAATAATGTGTGCATTGTATATGCATATTTTAAGGCCTAGCTCTGTTGCTCACTTAACATATGATAGTGTAAGCATGTTGTCAGGCTTTTATATGCATTTGAAAGTGAAAAAAGGTTGTGTTTCACTTTACAGAGATTTTTTGCTTTAGAGCAGCAGCCCTCCTATAGGTGAATTACATATCTTGTGTACTCATCTTAACCTTTCAGGACTGGCACAGATTATAATCAGGGTGTCTACAGAGGGAGCTTTCGGGAGAGACTTTATTTTACATGTTTTGGATACAGAATTTTTTTAATACGAATGAATGTATTATAAGCTGAAAAGTACGTGAATACCACGAGTAGGAAACTTTGAGTATAATAGTGTTTGGCTTAATCTGCACGTCTTTTCAAGTATGTGAAATACAGGAGTTTATATAGTGGAAAGATGAGCGAGGTGTAATAGCAACGTGGAAAACGTCTAACACTTGAAGCGACGAACATAACCTGATCTGAATCCACCACATATAATATAGAATGAAAACATATTTGTCTCTCATAACATTCTTTATGAAAATTTCTACTTCAGGTTGGTCTAGTAGCTTTGCAAGTGATAGAGGAAGAGAACCTGGCAAGGAATGCAGAAAAGATGGGCTTAATCTTACGCTCTGAGCTATCAAAATTACCAAAGGAAATAATTTCCGTTGTGCGAGGACGAGGACTACTGAATGCCATTGTTATCAACGAGAGTAAGTAGAACTTTTTTGTCTCTTGGCTATTTTGGATAAGAGTAAATGCTCAATTTAAGACTAAAAGGGGGAGTGGGTGGCAGGTAATGGTAACTGTGGTGCACAGAAATGGGATTGTAACAAAACCAAACTTTGTCCATCGTTTCTAAATCAGTTGACGTGGATTTTGTCCCGTATTTCTGATGTACATCCAATTGAAGGTTTACTGCAGTGTAGAATGAATAGTTTGTTATTGTCTTTACAATAAGGTGATAAACCTGTATGGGTCATTCATCACCAACATTTTGATATATTGTACCTTATATTATTATGGGATGGGTTGATGAAGGAAAAAAGGCAAGTGGTGTGTTGAGGTATCCATGGAGGCAAAGAAGGAAATGTACGAGTGTAGTGGTACCAACACTCTTATATGGGTGTGAAGTTTGGGTTGTAAATGCTGCAGCTGGAGGCAGTGGAGATGATGTAAATATTATGCAGAGAATTGGTGGTGTGGAGTTGCTGAAGAGGGGTTGTCGAGGTGGTTTAGTCATTTAGAAAGAATGACTTTGAGAGCGTATAAATCTGTTGAAGGAAGGTGGGGTAGGGGTCATCCCCAAAAAGGAGGTTTTGTTGGTGAGGGGCTTGGGTTTCCAGCAAGCGTGCATGAGTGTGTTAGGAGTGAATTGAGACGAATGGTTTTTGGGACTTGACAAGCTGTTGGAGTGTAAGCAGGGTAATATTTTGTTAAGGGAAACCGGTTAGCCGGACTTGAGTTCTGTAAGTGGGAATACAGTGATTATGTATGAGTGATGAAAGCTTTTTTCTTTTTGAGTCGCCCTGCCTCGGTGGGAAACGGCCGATGCATCACAAAAATTTTTTTTACGGGAAGTGCTAAACCCCTAGGGTCATACAACACAAGGAATGGTAACCAGGTTTGATTCAAGAAAGGAAAGGACAAGTATAATACCTCAAGGGGTACAATACTTATGAATTAGAGGTATACATTTGTATTTATTCTTATCATATTGCTTCAGAAATGTCTTGCATATTTTCTTTGTATTACAGAGTTTGATGCATGGGAAGTATGCTTACGACTTAAGGATAATGGGTTGCTTGCCAAGCCTACACATGGGGACATAATAAGATTTGCTCCACCGTTGTGTATCACAGAAGAGGAAATAACAGAATGTGTTGGTATTATCACAAATACTATCTTCTCACTGTAGTAATTTTTTAAATAGAACGAACTGATAATGATCAATTCCAAGATTAAAACGATGTTAAAGGCAATTGTACTAGACATGTAGCTTAAAAAGACAAAGCATTCCAGAAGAGATTTAATAAGTGTGATCCATTGGTATGAAACTTTAAAGTTCCAAAGATCATTAAGGTAATAATGTGATACATATATTTAAATCAAGGCTCTGTAGATTTATGACTTCAGATTATTAACCCAAGAAAGTCTAGCACTGTGGCTTATTTTTGTTGAGGTCCTTTAACACTCAGGATGTAACCCACAGGTACCTAGGTCAGCAGTGGTAAGGAGACTTGCTTATACTAGGAAATATAGCATTTATTGGAGGGGAAAGGTAATGTGGGTACATTCAAGGATAGATAGGCTGTTGATCCAAGGAACCTACCTTGAGATATCCAGTAAATTAGAAAGGAATAGGATGGTTTAATTCCTAGGGAGAAGATATATTTGGAAGAGTGCTTTGACTCCAAGAATGTGAAAGCTTTTGTAGTGTCTGACTTGCAGGATGTACTACAACTTTTTATATATACATGCTTATCTTTTTTACTGTGATATGATATTAGAATCCTCCAGTGAAAAATAGTGGACTCGCAAAATTGTAAACAACTGTGAAGACAGGGATTGAACCCATGCCAAACTAGTGTATTATCCACTGTACCATGCATCACAATGCAGACTAATCTTATGCCATTATGCTCTAGTGCAAGTCCCTTTAAAGCTGTTATGGATGACTGAAAATCAGTGGCAAAGCTTTAACCAACTCTCTCAGTAGGAAGGTTTGAATCCATGACAAGCTAGTTCCTGTTTCTAGTAGGTCAGTGTGCTACCCACTGTATTGTTCCAACCAGGTATCATTTTGTATACCATAAGCCCCACTGTAATAGCACACTGGCCTAGCCGTGAATTGTTTACAACTGTTCAATGATTTAGATGCATAACTTTGAAGGAACTTTAGCTAGTGCATGTTACAGCCATGTGGTGCAAGATTAGTCTAAAAACTTGCACTGTTAAAACAGTAGGATCCATGCTAACCCTCCTATAGTATATAGAAACCTTTCTAGTTGGATGAATCATGTTAGGCTAGCATGGTACAATGGATAACACTGGCCTGCTATAGGTTTGAACCCTAAATTTTTCTTAGGTTTTATATATGTAACTTTTTCTGAACATGTAAAAAAAAAAAAATTTTAAATAAATTTTTCCTAAAAAGCAAGAATTTTCAAATTATTTTATTTATTATCACACTGGCCGATTCCCACCAAGGCAGGGTGGCCCGAAAAAGAAAAACTTTCACCATCATTCACTCCATCACTGTCTTGCCAGAAGGGTGCTTTACACTACAACATTAACACCCCTCCTTCAGAGTGCAGGCACTGTACTTCCCATCTCCAGGACTCAAGTCCGGCCTGCCGGTTTCCCTGAATCCCTTCATAAATGTTACTTTGCTCACACTCCAACAGCACGTCAAGTATTAAAAACCATTTGTCTCCATTCACTCCTATCAAACACGCTCATGCATGCCTCCTGGAAGTCCAAGCCCCCCTCCCTCCAACCTTTCCTAGGCCGACCCCTACCCCGCCTTCCTTCCACTACAGACTGATACACTCTTGAAGTCATTCTGTTTCGCTCCATTCTCTCTACATGTCCGAACCACCTCAACAACCCTTCCTCAGCCCTCTGGACAACAGTTTTGGTAATCCCTCACCTCCTCCTAACTTCCAAACTACGAATTCTCTGCATTATATTCACACCACACATTGCCCTCAGACATGACATCTCCACTGCCTCCAGCCTTCTCCTCGCTGCAACATTCATCACCCACGCTTCACACCCATATAAGAGCGTTGGTAAAACTATACTCTCATACATTCCCCTCTGTCTCCACAGACTCCTAAGTGCACCACTCACTCTTTTTCCCTCATCAATTCTATGATTCACCTCATCTTTCATAGACCCATCCGCTGACACGTCCACTCCCAAATATCTGAATACGTTCACCTCCTCCATACTCTCTCCCTCCAATCTGATATTCAATCTTTCATCACCTAATCTTTTTGTTATCCTCATAACCTTACTCTTTCCTGTATTCACCTTTAATTTTCTTCTTTTGCACACCCTACCAAATTCATCCACCAATCTCTGCAACTTCTCTTCAGAATCTCCCAAGAGCACAGTGTCATCAGCAAAGAGCAGCTGTGACAACTCCCACTTTGTGTGTGATTCTTTATCTTTTAACTCCACGCCTCTTGCCAAGACCCTCGCATTTACTTCTCTTACAACCCCATCTATAAATATATTAAACCACGGTGACATCACACATCCTTGTCTAAGGCCTACTTTTACTGGGAAAAAATTTCCCTCTTTCCTACATACTCTAACTTGAGCCTCACTATCCTCGTAAAAACTCTTCACTGCTTTCAGTAACCTACCTCCTACACCATACACTTGCAACATCTGCCACATTGCCCCCCTATCCACCCTGTCATACGCCTTTTCCAAATCCATAAATGCCACAAAGACCTCTTTAGCCTTATCTAAATACTGTTCACTTATATGTTTCACTGTAAACACCTGGTCCACACACCCCCTACCTTTCCTAAAGCCTCCTTGTTCATCTGCTATCCTATTCTCCGTCTTACTCTTAATTCTTTCAATTATAACTCTTTTCAAATTATACTACATAAAAATGAAACATCAAAGTCTACAGAGAAAGTGTAAGTAGAATGTATATTTTGAACTCTGTCCCAGATGGTGATTAGTACAGGACAGTGAAAAGTCTTGGTTTATATCATAAGCAAAGCTAAGATATGGGTCATATTAAGGGACAGGCCCCCCCCCCTTTCCTTTTCTTTTAAGGAGCATTGTACCTGGACACTAGTTTTCAGAAGGATCTTTGTAATAATGTTGGTAGAATTACCATCATTATTATTATCAAAAAGAAGCGCTAAGCCACAAGGGCTATACAGCGCTGCAGAATTACCATCAATATGTTAGGTAAAAGGACACTTAAAATACTGCCACAATATTGCATTAGAAAGAGCTAAGCTAGATAATGATTTTATTCTTACTTTTGCTTGTACAAGATGCAATTGTGAGCTGGTGATTACTAGTGTGGTCAGGCTGTGGGAATCTAAAGTCTGGAGCAAGAATGTATTTTTTTTGTGGCAAACTCTGAAACTGAATCAATGATACATTTTCCTACTGAAATGTTGTTGAATTTGGCTTTTAATTAAGATACACGCCCACAAAAAAAAAAAAATTGAAGCTACCCTGTGTGAACCATATTGCTGCTCCAGACTTCAGGTCCCACACCCTAATCACCAACCAGTGGCAAGAACAACGGAACATTCCAGTAGGCCTACTGGCCCATGCTAGGCTAGCCCTCCTGGCGTTACCCGTCCCCTCAACATACAAGACTATTCACTTTCCTGTACTACTAAAGATGATCTAAGACAAAGCTGATATACACAGTCACTTATGCTGTGGTTGCAGGGCTTGATTTTCAGATCCTGGCCCTGCTTTTTGCCAAACAAATTCACTCGTGTGTTATCATATTGAAGCAATTTATATTATCTAAAAGTTTTGCAATAAATAAAAATACTCATTCTTAGGTTAACATATAATAATATTTTTAATCTTCACCAATTTGGTTTCATGCCAGGAAAACATACAAATGATGCAGTTACAAAAATGGCTAACTCAATTTTTGCTTCTCTAGAAAATAATGAATATTCATTGGCCCTCTTAACTGATCTATAACAAGCTTTGATGCAGTATCCTACTGCTTAAACTAGAACATGAAATTGGAGGCCATGCTCTAAGTTGTGGAAACGTGTGAGGGCTTTAAAACAAGGTGGTTACTGCCTTCACAGTGCAACTAATGCCACAGTCCTACCCTCACAAATCTTCTTGTACATTCTTATTCTGATAAATGAATGGAGGGCCAGTATTATCTATGCATGAACATGAACTGCACTTACTTGAGATATGGAGCCTGTCCCTAGCTGACTTCCCTGATGGCTAATCCCTAGCCACCTTGAACTCAAAGTTAACCTTCCTGAAATTTGGACCTTTGTGCCGATGACTGCTTTCCTGTAAATATAGATACACTGAAAAATCTGTAACCTAGATTAGTTTAACAATTGTACACGAACGGTATACAATACCGACAAGTTGAAAAAGTTAGACACGTGCAACATCTGGGTATCTTTATTGTAGGATTTGTATTGATAAAGCCACCGGTTGGCAAAACGTCTACAATAAAGATACCCAGATGTTGCAAGTGTCTAAATTTTTCAACTTGTCAGTATTGTATACCATTCATGTACAAACTTGTCAGACACTGCAACATCATGGAATCCTGGTTCAGAGGACATCCACATTACCGCTTCACAGCTGCTACTACTACTTCGACTACTACTACTGCGACACTTATGCAGCATATGGGAATCTTTATTCAGGAAACGTTTCGCCACACAGTGGCTTCATCAGTCCAATACAAAGAGGAAGGCGTAAGGAGAGGAGGAGTATGAGGTAATCAGTCCCTCAGCCTGGAGTCGATGTGTTCAGTCCATCAATCTACAAGATTGATGGGGGAAGACCAACTTGTAGAAAAAAAAAAAAAAAAATGTGGAAAAAGAGGATAAATAAATATACAAGGTATGATGTAGCACGTAATGAAAGTAGTTTGTTAGATTATGTATTGGTGGATAAAAGGTTGATGGGTAGGCTCCAGGATGTACATGTTTATAGAGGGGCAACTGATATATCGGATCATTATTTAGTTGTAGCTACAGTTAGAGTAAGAGGTAGATGGGAAAAGAGGAAGGTGGCAACAACAAGTAAGAGGGAGGTGAAAGTGTATAAACTAAGGGAGGAGGAAGTTCGGGCGAGATATAAGCGACTATTGGCAGAAAGATGGGCTAGTGCAAAGATGAGTAGTGGGGGGGGGGGGTTGAAGAGGGTTGGAATAGTTTTAAAAATGCAGTATTAGAATGTGGGGCAGAAGTTTGTGGTTATAGGAGGGTGGGGGCAGGAGGGAAGAGGAGTGATTGGTGGAATGATGAAGTAAAGGGTGTGATAAAAGAGAAAAAGGTAGCTTATGAGAGGCTTTTACAAAGCAGAAGTGTTATAAGAAGAGCAGAGTATATGGAGAGTAAAAGAAAGGTGAAGAGAGTGGTGAGTGCAAAAGGAGAGCAGATGATAGGGTGGGAGAGGCACTGTCAAGAAATTTTAATGAAAATAAGAAAAAATTTTGGAGTTAAACAAGTTAAGAAAGCCTAGGGAAAGTATGGATTTGTCAGTTAAAAACAGAGTAGGGGAATTAGTAGATGGGGAAAGGGAGGTATTAGGTAGATGGCGAGAATATTTTGAGGAACTTTTAAATGTTGAGGAAGAAAGGGAGGTGGTAATTTCATGCACTGGCCAGGGAGGCATACCATCTTTTAGGAGTGAAGAAGAACAGAATGTAAGTGGTGGAGGTACGCGAGGCATTACATAGAATGAAAGGGGGTAAAGCAGCTGGAACTGATGGGATCATGACAGAAATGTTAAAAGCAGGGGGGTATATAGTGTTGGAGTGGTTGGTACTTTTGTTTAATAAATGTGTGAAAGAGGGGAAGGTACCTAGGGATTGGCAGAGAGCATGTATAGTCCCTTTATATAAAGGGAAAGGGGACAAAAGAGATTGTAAAAATTATAGAGGAATAAGTTTACTGAGTATACCAGGAAAAGTATACAGTAGGGTTATAATTGAAAGAATTAGAGAAGACAGAATAAGAACATAAGAAAGGAGGAACACTGCAGGAGGCCTGCTGGCCCATACTAGGCAGGTCCTTTACAATTCATCCCACTAACAAAACATTTGCCCACCCAATTTTCAATGCCCCCCAAGAAATAAGCTCTGATGTGAAAGTCCCACTCAAATCCAACCCCTCCCACTCATGTACTTATCCAACCTAGATTTGAAACTACCCAAAGTCCCAGCCTCAATAACCCAACTAGGTAGACTGTTCCACTCATCAACTACCCTATTTCCAAACCAATACTTTCCTATGTCCTTTCTAAATCTAAACTTATCTAATTTAAATCCATTACTGCGGGTTCTCTCTTGGAGAGACATCCTCAAGACCTTATTAATATCCCCTTTATTAATACCTATCTTCCACTTATACACTTCGATCAGGTCTCCCCTCATTCTTCGTCTAACAAGTGAATGTAACTTAAGAGTCTTCAATCTTTCTTCATAAGGAAGATTTCTAATGCTATGTATTAACTTAGTCATCCTACGCTGAATGTTTTCTAACGAATTTATGTCCATTTTGTAATATGGAGACCAGAACTGAGCTGCATAATCTAGGTGAGGCCTTACTAATGATGTATAAAGCTGCAGTATGACCTCTGGACTTCTGTTGCTTACACTTCTTGATATAAATCCCAGTAATCTATTTGCCTTATTACGTACGCTTAGGCATTGCTGTCTTGGTTTAAGGTTGCTGCTCACCATAACCCCCAAGTCCTTTCCGCAATCTGTATGGCTAAGTTCTACATCATTTAACTTATAAGTACTAGGGTTATGGGCACTCCCAAGCTTCAGAACCTTGCATTTATCTACATTGAACTGCATCTGCCACTTTTCTGACCAAGAATAGAGTTTGCTTAAATCCTCCTGAAGTTCCATAACATCTACGTTTGAATCAATTATCCTACCTATCTTTGTGTCATCGGCGAATTTGCTCATATCACTAGTAATTCCCTCATCAAGATCATTGATATATATTATAAACAACAACGGGCCCAAGACTGATCCCTGTGGAACGCCACTTGTCACAGATCCCCACTCGGACTTAACCCCATTTATGGACACACTCTGCTTCCTGTCAGTTAGCCATGACTCGATCCACGAGAGCACTTTTCCCCCAATGCCATGAGCTGCCACTTTCTTTAACAGTCTATGGTGCGGAACTCTATCAAAAGCCTTACTAAAATCTAAGTAAATAATATCAAATTCTTTATTGTGGTCAACAGCCTCAAAAGCTTTACTGAAGAAAGTTAATAAATTAGTTAGACAAGACCGGCCTCTTGTGAATCCATGCTGAGTATCATTAATCAAGCTATGCTTATCGAGATGGCTTCTTATAATCTCAGCTATAATTGACTCTAGTAATTTGCCTACAATTGAGGTCAGGCTTATTGGGCGGTAATTTGACGGTAAAGACTTGTCCCCTGTTTTAAAAATAGGAATTACATTAGCCATCTTCCACATATCAGACACTACACCTGTTTGAAGAGATAAATTAAAAATATTAGTTATCAGACACTACACCTGTTTGAAGAGATAAATTAAAAATATTAGTTAATGGTTCACAGAGCTCCATTTTGCATTCCTTAAGAACCCTTGAAAAAACCTCATCAGGACCCGGCGACTTATTTTGCTTCAGTCTGTCTATCTGCTTAACAACCATCTCACTAGTGACTGTGATGTTACATAATTTATCTTCTTCAAGCCCACTGTAAAAATTAATTACTGGAATATTGTTAGTGTCTTGAATGTAGGATTGCGGATGAGCAGGGAGGTTTCAGAGTGGGTAGGGGATGTGTAGATCAAGTGTTTACATTGAAGCATATATGTGAACAGTATTTAGATAAAGGTAGGGAAGTTTTTATTGCATTTATGGATTTAGAAAAGGCATATGATAGAGTGGATAGAGGAGCAATGTGGCAGATGTTGCAAGTATATGGAATAGGTGGTAAGTTACTAAATGCTGTAAAGAGTTTTTATGAGGATAGTGAGGCTCAGGTTAGGGTGTGTAGAAGAGAGGGAAAATACTTCCCAGTAAAAGTAGGTCTTAGACAGGGATGTGTAATGTCACCATGGTTGTTTAATATATTTATAGATGGGGTTGAAAAAGAAGTAAATGCTAGGGTGTTCGGGAGAGGGGTGGGGTTAAATTATGGGGAATCAAATTAAAAATGGGAATTGACACAGTTACCTTTTGCTGATGATACTGTGCTTATGAGAGATTCTAAAGAAAAATTGCAAAGGCTAGTGGATGAGTTTGAGAATGTGTGTAAAGGTAGAAAGTTGAAAGTGAACATAGAAAAGAGTAAGGTGATGAGGGTATCAAATGATTTAGATAAAGAAAAATTGGATATCAAATTGGGGAGGAGGAGTATGGAAGAAGTGAATGTTTTCAGATACTTGGGAGTTGACGTGTCAGTGGATGGATTTATGAAGGATGAGGTTAATCATAGAATTGATGAGGGAAAAAAGGTGAGTGGTGCGTTGAGGTATATTTTTTTTTATTATTATCACACTGGCCGATTCCCACCAAGGCAGGGTGGCCCGAAAAAGAAAAACTTTCACCATCATTCACTCCATCACTGTCTTGCCAGAAGGGTGCTTTACACTACAGTTTTTAAACTGCAACATTAACACCCCTCCTTCAGAGTGCAGGCACTGTACTTCCCATCTCCAGGACTCAAGTCCGGCCTGCCGGTTTCCCTGAACCCCTTCATAAATGTTACTTTGCTCACACTCCAACAGCACGTCAAGTATTAAAAACCATTTGTCTCCATTCACTCCTATCAAACACGCTCATGCATACCTGCTGGAAGTCCAAGCCCCTCGCACACAAAACCTCCTTTACCCCCTCTCTCCAACCTTTCCTAGGCCGACCCCTACCCCGCCTTCCTTCCACTACAGACTGATACACTCTTGAAGTCATTCTGTTTCGCTCCATTCTCTCTACATGTCCGAACCACCTCAACAACCCTTCCTCAGCCCTCTGGACAACAGTTTTGGTAATCCCGCACCTCCTCCTAACTTCCAAACTACGAATTCTCTGCATTATATTCACACCACACATTGCCCTCAGACATGACATCTCCACTGCCTCCAGCCTTCTCCTCGCTGCAACATTCATCACCCATGCTTCACACCCATATAAGAGCGTTGGTAAAACTATACTCTCATACATTCCCCTCTTTGCCTCCAAGGACAAAGTTCTTTGTCTCCACAGACTCCTAAGTGCACCACTCACTCTTTTTCCCTCATCAATTCTATGATTCACCTCATCTTTCATAGACCCATCCGCTGACACGTCCTCTCCCAAATATCTGAATACATTCACCTCCTCCATACTCTCTCCCTCCAATCTGATACTCAATCTTTCATCACCTAATCTTTTTGTTATCCTCATAACCTTACTCTTTCCTGTATTCACCTTTAATTTTCTTCTTTTGCACACCCTACCAAATTCATCCACCAATCTCTGCAACTTCTCTTCAGAATCTCCCAAGAGCACAGTGTCATCAGCAAAGAGCAGCTGTGACAACTCCCACTTTGTGTGTGATTCTTTATCTTTTAACTCCACGCCTCTTGTCAAGACCCTCGCATTTACTTCTCTTACAACCCCATCTATAAATATATTAACCACGGTGACATCACACATCCTTGTCTAAGGCCTACTTTTACTGGGAAATAATTTCCCTCTTTCCTACATACTCTAACTTGAGCCTCACTATCCTCGTAAAAACTCTTCACTGCTTTCAGTAGCCTACCTCCTACACCATACACTTGCAACATCTGCCACATTGCCCCCCTATCCACCCTGTCATACGCCTTTTCCAAATCCATAAATGCCACAAAGACCTCTTTAGCCTTATCTAAATACTGTTCACTTATATGTTTCACTGTAAACACCTGGTCCACACACCCCCTACCTTTCCTAAAGCCTCCTTGTTCATCTGCTATCCTATTCTCCGTCTTACTCTTAATTCTTTCAATAATAACTCTACCATACACTTTACCAGGTATACTCAGCAGACTTATCCCCCTATAATTTTTGCACTCTCTTTTATCCCCTTTGCCTTTATACAAAGGAACTATGCATGCTCTCTGCCAATCCCTAGGTACCTTACCCTCTTCCATACATTTATTAACCCTTTGAGGGTTTTCGTCGTACTAGTACGTCTTACGCGTAGGGGTTTTTGACGTACTAGTACGCATAAATTCTAGCAGCCTCAAATCTCGCGCGAAAAGGCTGATAGGCCTAGGTGTGAGAGAATGGGTCTGCGTGGTCAGTGTGCGCGGTAGAAAAAAAATCTGGGACCCAGTGGTGCATTGTGGGAATGCCCTCTTAGTAAACAATGTCCACCATGCCTCGCGGTAAGAAGGTCCTCACTCCTCGGCGAATTGGGACACTTTTGTTCCCCAGTGACAGTTCTAATAGTGATGGAAGTGCCAGTGAAGATGAGTTTCGTGGTTTTAGTGAGGTTTTGACCGAAACTAATGACCATAATATCGGTAATAGTGAAGAAAACCCAGACGACCCTCAGCCTTCCACCTCTGGTGCTGGGCCCTCGTGTTCACGTTCAGTTGTTCCAGAACCCAAGAGGAAACTTCTATTTTCCCAAATCCCAGACTCAGATGAGAGCATGGGTGATGATAGTGATAGTGAATATGAACTACAAGCTCTTCAAACTAGTTCCAGTAGTGATAGTGAAGTGCAATATTCCCCAGTGAAGCGTCAGTATATACGACGATATATGCGCTCTGGAAGTGTGCCATATGCTATTCCAAGGGGAAGGAGTGTATCTCGGAGTACATCCCGTGGCTGTACAACAGGAACAGACAGTGAAAATGACGAAGATACTGTTGCAATTGGGATGGAAAATGTGCGTGGTGGTAGTGGTGCCGGCGGTGAGGCACCAGCAGTGGGCCATGCTGCCACCCACGCTGCCACCCACGCCGCTGCCTCAGCTGATCTAGAACAAAGGCCACCATCCCCCACTCCCCCACCACACCAGCCTCCACAACCACAACCTCCACAACCACAACCTCCACAACCACAACCACCTGTCATTGTCCAGTACCCACCAGCAGACCGCACCTGGGATTGGCAGGAAGCTGTCAATTTTGTTCCAAATCCCCACCAGTTTGATGGCAGCCAAAGTGGAATACGGCCATCTTGTGCACTTGGGAACAATGCCACTGAACTGGAATGTTTCGAGTTATTCTTTGACGAACCACTGATGAAAAGTATTGTCATGGAAAGCAACACATACTACGAGTACACCATGGCAAACACAATACTTTCACCAAAATCACGTCTACACCAATGGAAGGAGGCAACTGTGGCTGAGCTGTATCTTTTCTTTGCCACAATAATGCTTATGCCACATGTGTATAAGCACAAAGTGAAATCATACTGGTCAACAGACCCCCTGATTGCAACACCAGGTTTCAGTGATATAATGCCAGTGAATCGATTTGTGCTAATGTTACGTATGCTTCACTTCTCAGATAAAACCAGGCCTGACAGAACTGACAGGTTATATAAGATTAGGAATGTGTTTGTGTATCTGAAACAGAAATTCAGTACTCATTTTTATCCCTTCAGGAAGCTTGTAATTGACGAGTCTTTGATTCTGTTCAAAGGAAGACTCTCTTTCAAGCAGTACATACCAAGCAAGAGGAAACGCTTTGGTATAAAGTTGTTTGTGCTTTGTGATTGTTACAGTGGTCTGGTATTGGATATTATTGTGTACACTGGAAGTTATACATTGCAAAATACCAGGAAGTTATTGGGCATCTCAGGTGATGTGGTTCGAACAATGATAGAACCATACCTTGGTAAGGGGCATATATTATATACAGATAACTGGTACACAAGCCCCTCACTCAGTGATTTTTTGCGAGTGAACATGACAGATGTGTGTGGCACAGTGCGTGCAAATCGAAAACATATGCCCAGGTTTGATGCTGGCACTCGCAGAGGTGAGGTGCAGGCGTTTGCTGCCAATGACATCATGGCATTTCGGTGGCATGACAAACGAGATGTCACACTGTTGTCATCAATTCACCCTAATGAAATGGCAGACAGTGGCAGGCAGCATAGAGAGAGAAATGAACCCATTCTAAAACCTGCAGCTGTGATTGATTACACCTTCAACATGCGTTCAGTGGACAAATGTGACATGCAGATTGGGTTTGCTGATTGTGTTCGCAAGAGTTATAAGTGGTACATCAAACTGTTTTTCCATCTTCTGGACATTTCCATGCTCAATGCTTATAATATGTATAAGATGAGCACCAGAAACAAACCACAGTACGGCGAATTCTGTTTGTCTGTCATCAGACAAATAGTATTCAAGTACCAAGGAAATGCACCTGCAATTGACCGCCCACCAAATTATCAACAACTACCTGCTCGTCTGAAGCATGGTGATCACTTCCTGGTAAAACTGCCTGCTACTGCTTTGAAGAAAAAGGCTCAGAAGAGGTGTTACGTCTGTTCACATACAAAAAAAAAAACGCCCACGACAACGCAGAGACACTCGTTTTATGTGTGAGGAGTGCAAAACTCCACTGTGCATGACACCATGTTTCAAAGAGTTCCACAGGCTGCAGAACTTCTAGAAACATGTCCTGTGACTGTATATGTGTACCCCTCAAGGAAGGTTCCTTGATGTTGGTGAGGGGCTCTTGATTTAGGGAATTGGATCTGTGCTCCAGTTCCCCGAATTAAGCCTGAATGCCTTCCACATCCCCTCCCCTAGGCGCTGTATAATCCTCCGGGTTTAGCGCTTCCCTCTTGATTATAATAATAATGTATATGTGTATATAAAATATAGAAAAATAGTAATAAACAACATTTCATATTGTTTGTTTGTGTAAATATTTTCTGTAAACAAAATAATGACAACAGTGTTTACGCCCTTATTGTGTAGTATTGAAAAAGAAATAACTTACAAAATACTGATCATGTTGGCCTCAGAGGCCATAAAAGTTACTCAGAAAAAGAAAAATTGAAAAAAAATTGAAAATAGTACATAAAAAAGTAAATAGAAAAATACCGGGTGACGGCAGTCGGCGATGTTACCATATGTTGTTCAATTTTGGGAAATTTCACACCTCCATATCTCGGTAAGTATTGACGCTAAAATTTTTTTGTTTAGCCTATAATGTTTAGAAAAAAATACTCTATTTTTTCATAAGAAAAAATAATTTTTTTTTTTTTGAAATTTGGCCGACCCTGAGAACGAGTTTCGGAGAGGGCCTGTCGACCCTCAAAGGGTTAAATAATTGCACCAACCACTCCAAAACTATATCCCCACCTGCTTTTAACATTTCTATCTTTATCCCATCAATCCCGGCTGCCTTACCCCCTTTCATTTTACCTACTGCCTCACGAACTTCCCCCACACTCACAACTGGCTCTTCCTCACTCCTACAAGATGTTATTCCTCCTTGCCCTATACACGAAATCACAGCTTCCCTATCTTCATCAACATTTAACAATTCCTCAAAATATTCCCTCCATCTTCCCAATACCTCTAACTCTCCATTTAATAACTCTCCTCTCCTATTTTTAACTGACAAATCCATTTGTTCTCTAGGCTTGAGGTATATGTGGAGTCAAAAAACGTTATCTATGGAGGCAAAGAAGGGAATGTATGAAAGTATAGTAGTACCAACACTCTTATATGGATGTGAAGCTTTGATTGGTAAATGCAGCAGCGAGGAGACGGCTGGAGGCAGTGGAGATGTCCTGTCTAAGGGCAATGTGTGGTGTAAATATTATGCAGAAAATTCGGAGTGTGGAAATTAGGAGAAGGTGTGGAGTTAATAAAAACATTAGTCAGAGGGCAAAAGAGGGGTTGTTGGGGTGGTTTGGTCATTTAGAGAGAATGGATCAAAGTAGAATGACATGGAAAGCATATAAATCTATAGGGGAAGGAAGGAGGGGTAGGGGTCGTCCTCGAAAGGGTTGGAGAGAGGGGGTAAAGGAGGTTTTGTGGGTAAGGGGCTTGGACTTCCAGCAAGCGTGCGTGAGCGTGTTAGATAGGAGTGAAGGGAGACGAATGGTACTTGGGACCTGACGATCTGTTGGAGTGTGAGCAGGGTAATATTTAGTGAAGGGATTCACGGAAACCGGTTATTTTCATATAGTCGGACTTGAGTCCTGGAAATGGGAAGTACAATGCCTGCACTTTAAAGGAGGGGTTTGGGATATTGGCAGTTTGGAGGGATATGTTGTGTATCTTTATATGTGTATGCTTCTAGACTGTTGTATTCTGAGCACCTCTGCAAAAACAGTGATAATGTGCGAGTGTGGTGAAAGTGTTGAATGATGATGAAAGTATTTTCTTTTTGGGGATTTTCTTTCTTTTTTGGGTCACCCTGCCTCGGTGGGAGACGGCCGACTTGTTGAAAAAAAAAAAAAAATTGTTATTTGCATCTCAATATTGATGGTTTCTGTGAAGATATGCAGTCCTTTACATGATTCACAGGAACATTGTGCTTGCCATTCATCATTTACATAAGTTTAAACACCATCCTTCGGGGCACTAATAGTTCCACAGCTCCAATGCTTACACTCCCATATGGTCTGAACACTAGTAGAGCACAGAGTATATTAATACACTGTTAATCACTCCAAATAAAGGGTAGATGGTGCAACCTCTCTTTTCTCCCTAGTTAGTGGCAAATTCCTTCAAAACAGGGTGAATAAAAACATATTGGGTAAGAAACAGCTAAGAACACTAAGAGTAAGAGTAGACACCCACCTTAGCTGGCTGCCACAATAAATCAGCAAGGATTGTGTAGAATTCTGCAGGTAACAGAGGAACTGAAAACATTGAACAACACTGACCGGTAGAGGTCTTCACCCACTGTGATGAAATACGTATATAAATTCTACTTACGGTACCTGCATCTTCTTCTCCAAGATCCGAAACAGCTTATGTTTAAGCAAAACATTGTACAATTAGAATTCATGTGTGTGTTTTACCACACTTAGCAGTGTTAAACATAAAAATGGCATTTGACATCTTATATTACTACTATATTCACAAAAATGCATTAAATCTGTAAGGATCATTTAGTATAACAGGGTAGAGTGAAGCTGTGAAAAAATGCACGAAGAGAATAACGAGCACACTTCATTCAGGTATCCTATCAGCTATATTGTATTTTTTTTTTTTTGACACACCTGCCTTCTTCCACTAAAGTAGGGTAATGCAAATAACAGGAAACACATTCAGCATCCCTCATTCATGTTGATACCACAGTTCAGATGCCCCTCCAAACTGCAATATCCTCACCCCTCCTTCAGAGTGCAGGCATTGTATCTCTCACCTCCAGGACTCAAGTCCTGGAATACAAATATCAAGTCTTTAACATTGTTAAACTCATTATCACTTTGTACACTTTGAGTCTACCAAGTCCTAAACATACTCTAAGCTAGTCTGTATTGTATGCCACGAAGCACTAAACCCAAGTGGGTCATTCAATGCAAGAAGCAAAGCTCTATCCTCAGTTGGCCAATTTGTGGTCTGGTATGTGACTGGTCAGACTACTGCTGAGTTTACTGTATGTAATGGAGCAAATAGTTAATGAAAACATGGATCAAATTTAGCTTGACAGAAAAAATGGAGACGTTCCTCATGATAAATTTACATAAATATTATCTTCAATAAATAATGAAATGTGAATGAACAGTGGCACTTTAGTTACATTTTATTACACTCTTGATATGCTTTATTAAAATTGTAATTTAAAAAGGTATCAAAAGTTAAAATATATAAACACACTTTCATAAACTTGTTTCTACATAAAAATTAAAATTTGATATAATTCTGCTAAAAAATTTATACGATTTATGAATACAGTACCAAACTGTACATTAAAATTTTCCACTGACTTTACAGTGTTAGCCTACATCTACTTTTGCACTTCAAACCTAGCAACTTCATTCTTTTCCTTTATTTGCAAGCATTTTAGAATCTCCAGTCCTATTGCACGTGCCATAGGTGGGGGCACTGCATTTCCAATCTGAAAAAAAAGAAAGAAAAAAAAAGAAGAAAAGATTTACTTCTCTTTATAGAACATGATCCTTCACAAATTATGCTAATTATAGCTACTAATTAATTCAAATATTCAAAAATATTTTCCATTTCCTGTACACCAAACATTATTTGTTGGAAAAAGTGAGAATAAAACAAAGTATCACAAAAACTATGTAGGTATCATTGCATTGCCAACATACCTGCCTATATTTATCCAAAATTGATCCATAGAAACGATATGTATCTGGGAAGCCTTGAGATCTTGCACATTCCCGTACACTTACTACCCTCGTTTGTTCTGGATGTAAGACACGTCCCTAAAGAATGCGAGAATAAATTTTATTATGAGCATTTTTTTTTACCCACCTAAAGAAGGCACCACAAGTCACAACTAAAGAAGCAACATAAGTAAAATAAAGCCAAACCACACTAGGCTACCTAGGCTAGGCTATGATAAAAAAAAATTTATAATAAAAATTTGGCTTATACACTAACTTGAAATATATGTGTATTCTACAACAACAAAAAAACAAAGCTATTAAATAAAGTGGCTCTTTTTCCCATCAAGATAGGCGACCCAAAGGAAAAAAAAAATCACCATCACTCATTCTTTCGATAAGTTCACAGATATCACATCACAAATGATCCTCTTAACTGTAATATTCTCATTCCTTACGGGTGCAGTCACTATACAGTATTTCCCACCTCTAGAACTTAGGTTTGACTAACCAGTTTTCCTGAATCTCTTCATAAATATTACCTTGCTCCCACTCCAACATGTCAAATTTAAACGAATAAATTAATTTACTGCAATGTAACATGTACACATATGCCTGCAGGCTACCGAAACCCCTCACAACTCAAAACCATAACAGCCTCCTTCCATCCTTTCCTAGATTATCATAATTGCGGTATATTAATGGGAAGCACTAATTCTGTAAGGATCGCAAAGCACCTAGGGATTAGGTATGATCAAGGAAGGGAAGGAGTAGTGCCAATCCCTGTGAACATGACTTGCACCAGTACCATTGCCTGAGACATCCTTTACAGTTTCCATACACTTCAGATTTATATTCTTTCTGCAATAAGTATATATGCTTTATACACTGATAGAAATGAATAAAGTGTAATGAACACTTGTTGATGCTTAGTAATAACCCATGTGGAGACAAACTGAGGAGATTAATTGATCTGTATATTTCGATCCCCTTCTGGGATCCTCTTCAGCAGTAGTGGATCCCAGAGGGGGGTTGAAATATAGACCAATTAATCTCCTGAGTTTGTCTCCATGTGGGTTATTACTGAGCATTGATAGAAATCTACATATTTCAACAACATAATCTATGGACATAAACTCGACAATGTTATTGAAAAATCAATTATTACATTGCTTACATAAATTCCAACTGCATCACAGCATGTACTATTGACATGCCCTGCATTTTCTTGCATTATCATAGAATTATAATTATATTCATGGCCATGAGAAGGACTTAACTCAAAGTCATACAACTCCTGGAAAATGTGAGGTAATGAGGAAAGAAAAAACTTCCATTCCTTGGATCAAGAGCACTTCACCAGAATCAAGGTACTCCTTTGAAGGGATAGCACTCTTAGCATCTCACTACCACTGTCATGTTTAATAATTATCCTAGGTATCCTTATAAGAATTCTTCCTCTGTAAGTCATGCATGTTATAGAGAGGCAACTTAAATGGTCATCTCTTGCCAAGACAGAGGTAACCCAAAGAAGAAGAAAAATTCACAACCATTCATTTTTTTTTTTCAACAAGTCGGCCGTCTCCCACCGAGGCAGGGTGACCCAAAAAGAAAGAAAATCCCCAAAAAGAAAATACTTTCATCATCATTCAACACATTCACCTCACTCACACATAATCACTGTTTTTGCAGAGGTGCTCAGAACACAACAGTTTAGAAGCATATACGTATAAAGATACACAACATATCCCTCCAAACTGCTAATATCCCAAGACCCCCTCCTTTAGAGTGCGGGCATTGTACTTCCCATTTCCAGGACTCAAGTCCGGCTATATAAAAATAACCGGTTTCCCTGAATCCCTTCACTAAATATTACCCTGCTCACATTCCAACAGATCGTCAGGTCCCAAATACCATTCGTCTTCATTCACTCCTATCGAACACGCTCATGCACACCTGCTGGAAGTCCAAGCCCCTCGCCCACAAAACCTCCCTTACCACTTCTTTCCAACCTTTTCAAAGACGACCCCTACCCCACCTTCCTTCTCCTACAGATTTAAATGCTCTCCATGTCATTCTACTTTGATCCATTCTCTCTAAATGACCAAACCACCTCAACAACCCCTCTTCAGCCCTCTGACTAATACTTTTATTAACTCCACACCTTCTCCTAATTTCCACACTCCGAATTTTCTGCATAATATTCACACCACACATTGCCCTTAGACAGGACATCTCCACTGCCTCCAACTGCCTCCTCGCTGCTGCATTCACAACCCAAGCTTCACACCCATATAAGAGTGTTAGTATTACTATACTTTCATACATTCCCTTCTTTGCCTCCATAGATAACGTTTTTGGACTCCACATATACCTCAACGCACCACTCACCTTTTTTCCTTCATCAATTCTATGATTAACCTCATCCTTCATAAATCCATCCGCCGACACTTCAACTCCCAAGTATCTGAAAACAATCACTTCTTCCATACTCCTCCACAATTTGATATCCAATTTTTCTTTATCTAAATCATTCGATACCCTCATCACCTTACTCTTTTCTATGTTCACTTTCAACTTTCTACCTTTACACACATTCCCAAACTCATCTACTAACCTTTGCAATTTTTCTTTAGAATCTTCCATAAGCACAGTATCATCAGCAAAAAGTAACTGTGTCAATTTCCATTTTGCATTTGATTCCCCATAATTTAATCCCACCCCTCTCCCGAACACCCTAGCATTTACTACTTTTACAACCCCATCTATAAACATATTAAACAACCATGGTGACATTACACATCCCTGTCTAGGACCTACTTTTACCAGGAAATAGTCTCCCTCTCTTCTACACACCCTAACCTGAGCCTCACTATCCTCATAAAAACTCTTTACAGCATTTAGTAACTTACCACCTATTCCATATACTTGCAACATCTGCCACATTGCTCCCCTATCCACTCTATCATATGCCTTTTCTAAATCCATAAATGCAATAAAAACTTCCCTACCTTTATCTAAATACTGTTCACATATATGCTTCAATGTAAACGCTTGATCTACACATCCCCTACCCACTCTGAAACCTCCTTGCTCATCCGCAATCCTACATTCTGTCTTACCTCTAATTCTTTCAATAATAACCCTACCGTACGCTTTTCCTGGTATACTCAATAAACTTATTCCTCTATAATTTTTACAATCTCTTTTGTCTCCCTTCCCTTTATATAAAGGGACTATACATGCTCTCTGTCAATCCCTAGGTACCTTCCCCTCTTTCATACATTTATTAAACAAAAGTACCAACCACTCCAACACTATATCCCCCCCTGCTTTTAACACTTCTGTCATGACCCCATCAGTTCCAGCTGCTTTACCCCCTTTCATTCTACGTAATGCCTCACGTACCTCCCCCACACTTACATTCTGCTCTTCTTCACTCCTAAAAGATGGTATACCTCCCTGGCAAGTGCATGAAATTACTGCCTACCTTTCTTCCTCAACATTTAAAATTCCTCAAAATATTCTTGCCATCTACCTAATACCTCCCTCTCCCCATCTACTAACTCCCCTACTCTGTTTTTAACTGACAAATCCATACGTTCCCTAATCTTTCTTAGCTTGTTTAACTCACTCCAAATTTTTTTTTTATTTTCAGTAAAATTTCTTGACAGTGCCTCTCCCACTCTATCATCTGCTCTCCTTTTGCACTCTCTCACCTCTCTCTTCACCTTTCTTTTACTCTCCATATACTCTGCTCTTCTTATTACACTTCTGCTTTGTAAAAACCTCTCATAAGCTAACTTTTTCTCTTTTATCACACCACCAATCACTTCTCTTTCCTCCTACCCCCACCCTTCTATAACCACAAACTTCTGCCCCACATTCTAATACTGCATTTTTAATACTCATCCAACCCTCTTCAACCTCCCCACTACTCATCTTTGCACTAGCCCACATTACTGTCTATAAAAAAAAAAAAATTGTATAAGCTTAAAATGAAAGTTACTGTATTAGCATTAGTCATGGCCAAAATATTGTGCATATTCATGACTGCAACAGTATTAGTACTACTGTACTCTTAATCAAATTATAATAAAAATAACATCCAACTTACACCGTATTTCCTAGCAATGTTTAGTTTATTTTTTTTACTACTATGAAGACAAAAAAATCTTAAAAATATTTGCATGCAATTTTTTCCTACTACTGGTGTTTCAACACTGTCCTATGGTATCAAAAGACTAAACTTGCAGTGGTAATCTTAAAGACATTCATCAGATGTGGAAAATGAAAAATATTATAATCTAGGGTAAGCACTAAGCCTATAAAGGTTACACAGCACCTGAAAAAGGAAACAAAATATATACCGCATTAAAAAGCTAATTTTTTTTTTTAACACGTAGGCCGTTTCCCACCGAGGCAGGGTGAACCAAAAAGAAAGAAAAAAATTTCATCATTCAACACTTTCACCATCAATCATACATAATCACTGTCTTTGCAGAGACGCTCAGATACGACAGCTTAGACGTCCCTTCAAACTGGCAATATCCCAAACCCCTCCTTTAAAGTGCAGGCATTGTACTTCCCATTTCCAGGACTCAAGTTCAGCTAACCGGTTTCCCCGAATCCCTTCACAAAATATTGCCCTGCTCACACTTCAACAGTCTGTCAGGTCCCAAAAATCATTTGTCTCCATTCACTCCTATCTAACATGCTCACGCATGCTTGCTGGAAGTCCAAGCCCCTTGCCCACAAAACCTCCTTTACCCCTCCCTACAATCTTTTTGGGGACGACCCCTACCCCTGCCTTCCCTCCATTACAGATTTATACACCCTACAAGTCATTCTATTTTGCTCCGTCCTTTCTAAATGACCAAACCACCTCAACAACCCCTCTTCAGCCCTCTGAATAATACTTTTAGTAACCCCACACCTCCTAATATCCATACTAAGAATTCTCTGCATAATAGTTACACCACATATTGCCTTTAGACATGACATCTCCAGTGCCTCCAGCCTCCTCCTTGCTGCAGTATTTACAACCCATGCTTCATGCCCATATAAGTGTGTTGGTATCATTATACTCATGTACATTTCCTTCTTTGCCTCTAAGTAAAATACAATGACAAAAAATGTTTTATTAGTTGCAATGATCCATGTATTTAACAGTGCCAGCTGTGTTACCTATAATCAATCAGAGAATGGGTACAGCTTGAACAGGCAAGTCCTGAACTTACAAGCCAATGCTCTAATACGATTCATCCAACTAGGTATATTTGTGGTTGGAGCATTGGCAGGACACGAGTTGCAGGACATGTCTTTAATGGGTTCCAGCTTCATTTGTTCCATGATTTGTTTGTAATCATGTTATTATGATTTCACAAGTCACGGAGCAAATATGCATTATGAGCACTGACATGAGTCATCAAAGATGTAAAGGGCCATCCAACTGCTCCACCCAGGTAAAACTTGCAAATTCTCAAAGAAAAACTGGTAATCCAAAAGAACAAAAAAATTTAATAATAATTTACCTGTTTTCCCATAGGCTCAGGGTTTGTGACTGTAGTGGAGAAAAATCCATCCCATTCAAGTCTGCCATAGAGGCCAGCCCAATGATTGTGACGATTGCCAGTGTGAGGTAGGCACCAGGGAATGAGTGTGTTGAACTGCTTATCCATAGGATCACATGCATTACCAGCAGCACAAGAGCAAACACCACGAAGTGCTCCAGTTGAAGATCTACCTTGTTTCTTGTCTGGATGAGTGTACTCCCTATACAATAGTAAAGATGAACACATCAGCAAGAGTTATTATATATAATAGACACACTTTAGTACACCAACCATTTCCCTGTCTTACAGTCATACAATAAATGGGGTCTGGTATTTAGTGCAAGATGATAACCACCTGATAACTACAGGTACTATGTTATTCTAAAGTGCATTTACTATGACTGGAAATATCACTTCAAACTTTGTTAAATAATCAAGACAGCATATTTCCTTCACTTTACAAGGGTTTGCTTTGTGCAAATTCACTATGTGATATCCTACTTTATTGGCAATTCTCTAAGTACTACACTCACTCGTATGTGTGATTTGGTTCAGTACACAAAGTACTGAAGATTCTTCTTATTTTTTTTATTAACACATTGGCCATCTCCCATCAAGGCAGGGAGGCCCGAAAAAGAAAAACTTTCATCATCATTCACTCCATCACTGTCTTGCCAGAGGTGTGCTTACACTATAGTTATAAAACTACAACATTCCCATCTCCAGGACTCAAGTCCGGCCTGCTGGTTTCCCTAACTCCTCTCATAAATGTTACTTTGCTCACACTCTAACAGCACATAAAGTCCTAAAAACCACTTGTCTCCATTTGCTCCTATTTAACATGTTCATGCATTCTTGTTGGAAGATTCTTATATGTAAGGTTAATGGCTTATGGCCTGATTAAGGTTTGTACAGCAGTCATGGACCTGGAATGCTTCTAGAGCATAAAACCGAGGCAATCTATCATTTTCTCATTGTGAATTTGATCATACTTCAAAACATATTTTATAGATCACTGAAATACTCATGGTTAGCTTAAATAATAATTTTTTTGTGCCCAAAGCCTACTTACAAATTATCTTTATTAGTTAATGCTACATACTTCAGAACAGCTCAAAGTAACTTGATGTAAATAGCTGGGTGGTGAATGCTGTAACGAGGAGAAGGCTGGAGGCAGTGGAGATGTCATGTCTGAGGGCAATGTGTAGTGTGAATATAATGCAGAGAATTCGTAGTTTGGAAATTAGGAGGAGGTGCAGGATTACCAAAACTATTACCCAGAGGGTTGAGGAGGGGTTGTTGAGGCAGTTCGGACATGTAGAGAGGGTGGAACAAAATAGAATGACTTCAAGAATGCATAAATCTGTAGTGGAGGGAAGGCAGGGTAGGTGTCTGCCTAGGAAAAGTTGGAGGGAGGGGGTACAGGAAGTACTGTGTGCAAGTAGCTTGGGCTTCCAGCAAGCATGCGTGAGCATATATGATTGGAGTGAATGGAGACAAATGGTTTTTAATACTTGACGTTCTGTTGGAATGTGAAAAAAGCAACATTTATGAAGGGATTCAGGGAAATTGGCAGGCCGGACTTGAGTCCTGGAGATGGGAATGTTGTAGTTTTATAACTGTAGTGTAAGCACACCTTTGGCAAGACAGTTATCGAGTGAATGAAGATGAAAGTTCTACTTTTTTGGGCCACCCTGCCTTGTTGGGAATCGGCCGATGTGTTAATAAAAAAAAATATTACTTACAGTTTCTTGGATTCTTTGCCATCTGGGAAACGAATAACAATATTAGGTAGGTCACGCCAGTCTGATCCAGGAGCAGTAGGGATGTGTCGTATACGTGCCTCAATCAATGGAGCCATTTCTTTACATATGTGGTCCCTCAATAATGGCTGATACTGTTTACCTCGGATCTTAAAATGAAAAGAAAATGAGAACAATTTGTTGAGCACTGACCATGATTTACACTTTATACAATTAACATTGATGATACACTTTTGTTAAACAGCAATGATGATATCTGATCAGTTGTCTAGTGAAACATGAAGCCAACATGACAAGGTGTCTTAAAAACACAAAATGCAATGAAATTCCATTTTCAATTACTATTTATTATTACACTGAATTTGAAGCACTAGAGCCATAGGATTCACATATAGCCTGGGGGGTAATCTGGTTTGATCCACAGGAAAAGGCAGCTCCAATTTCTTGACCAAGAACTCTTTACCAACATCCAAAGAAACTCCCTTGATGGGTACAGTAGTGAAAAAAAAAGACCATAAAACAGCCATTTTTTCTCTCTTCAGCTTAACCGAAGATATCATAATACTGACAATATGAAAAGACACATGTGCATACACTTAGCACATCTTTATTAGATATGTTTCGGTTCTGGAACCTTGATCATCTGCAGTGACCAACATCCAAGGACAAAAATGTATTCAATGGAGATGTTTCAAGTATAACATATGCACTTGTGTGTGATGCAGTTCAGATGGGCTTGTGAGGAAGGGGAACCAGTCGGCTGATACTGGATGAAGTTTCCTTTCCAATAAAATTCATAGAACATCCCTCACTAGTAGCTTCTATGAGTAGGAGTAATAAATTATTCAAAACCCCATCTAAATCACTTTTTGAAGCGCAGTTACCTAATGTGAACTCTGCAGACGCAGATTATGCAGTTCATGTATTATATAACCAGGTATGTCCACCTAATACATTCAAATTTATTAAAGGTTCAGTGGGAAGGAAGGTCGAGCCAGGAAGTATCTTACAATTAGCAGGGAAGCTAGAATCCTTCCTGGTGCCTCATCATCTAGCCCAGGTTTCTGAGAAAAGACATATCTTAATACCAGTGATAAATCTGACAAGTAAAGCATTAAGATTCAAGAATGGTAGAAGGTTAACATCAGCTGAGATTATCCCCAAAGACTTAATTTTTGAACCTGACTCAGTTAAGCTACCTGGCCGAGGTCAACAATGTGGTGCACCTGACCCCGTTAAGCTACCTGCCCGAGGTCAACAATGTGGAGCACTTAATACCAGAGTCCCAGAAAGGGTAGTGACACCTGCCGCTCCCACCCAGAACGAAAGTAAAAGGGAAAAGACATTTAATGATGTAAATCTAAATCATTTAAAAAGTTCTGAGAAGGAAATAATAAAGAATGCTTTAAGGAACTTTCCAAAGTTGTTTTCAATGGACGAAGGAGAGACAGGCTTCCTGCCCCAGACTGAGCATACTATATCTACAGGTGACAGTTTACCTGTCCAAACCCATCAGTGGAGACTCCCAGAAGAGGCTAAGAGAGTAATAAGGGAGGAATGTAATACCATGCTCCAGAACGATGTAATTGAACCGAGTTCATCACCGTGGCTCTCACCTGTAGTGTTGGTAAAGAAACCAGATAACTCTTATCGGTTCTGTGTAGATTATAGGAAAGTGAATGAATTAACAATAGCTGATAGTTATCCCTTGCCCCTAATCCAGGAAATTCTTGATTCATTTGGAACAGCTAAGTATTTTTCGACTTTGGACGCTAAGTCAGCTTATTGGGCCATCCCCGTTTCAGAAGAAGATAGAGAGAAGACAGCATTCTCAGATGGGGTCCGATTATACCAATTTAAACGAATGCCCTACGGGTTAAAAACCGCGCCCTCTAGCTTCCAAAGAGCTATAAACTTCATCCTCAGCCCTGTGTTGGGTAGACACTCACTGGCATATCTTGATGATGTGGTAGTCTACTCCCGGTCATTTCCAGAACATGTAGACAACCTTGTGGAGACACTAAAACTACTGGATAAAGCAGGATTTAAGTTGAATGCAAAGAAATGTATAATAGCAGCCACTAGCTTTAAATTTCTAGGCTTTCAGGTGAGCCCTGAAGGAATTCGCCCTGACCCTGATAAGTGTAAGGCAATATCTGAAATGCCAAGACCTAGAACAGCAAGGGAAGTCAGGAGGTTCCTAGGTGCAGCAGGATACTTTAGAAGACATATTAAGGGTTTTGCAGAGCTAGCAGCACCACTGACAGATCTAACTAAGAAGAAAGCTAAGTTTGTATGGAAAGAAGAACATGAGTTGGCTCACAAAAAATTAAAGGCTGAGCTTACAAGTGAGCCGGTATTAGTGGTCCCTGATTTTTCCAGAGAGTTTGAGATACATACAGACGCTTCAGCAGTTGCAATAGGAGGTTGCCTAATGCAAAGAGACAAGGAAAATAACCCACACCCAGTAGCGTATTTTAGCAGAAAGATTAAAGGACCGGAAGTCAGGTATGCCATCACTGATAAAGAAGCCTTGGCAGTGGTAGAAAGTGTGAGATACTTTGAACCGTATGTATTTCAGCGCCATTTTAAAATAATAACAGATCACAGGGCTTTGGTGCACATATTTAAAAAGAAAACTCGCTGTCCTAGGATGTCTAGATGGGGTTACGAACTGTCAGCACACTCGCACCAGATTCTTTATAAACCAGGAGCCTCACACCATGTACCAGACGTATTGAGTAGGAATGTAGCAGCAATAAATGTTGATGTTAATATTGAGAATGTGAACAATGAAAAATTAAGAGAGTACTAACTGGAAGAGAACAGGTGGAAGGAGATAATTGAGTATTTGGAGGGAGAGAAGCTCCCGTGCCACAAGCCAAGCCGCCCTATTGATGAATTCGAGATGAAAGACGGTGTGCTACATAGGATTACGGAGCTGAACGATCGTTCAGTACAGCAGGTAGTAATACCCAATATCCTCAGGAAGGCCGCTCTGAAGCTTGCACACTCATCCAAGATGGCTGGCCATCCAGGTGTTTTAGGACTTATAAGAGGGCCAAAGAAATGTTCTACTTTCCTGGTCTCCTGAATTATGTAACCGAATATGTGAAATGTTGTGGTAATTGCCAAAGGAGGAACGGTAACCCTCAGGTTAATGTGGAATTGCAAGCTTTTCCCGAGATTAAGGAGCCGTTGGACCGGGTTGGTGCAGATCTTATCGACTTACATAATAGTTATTCAGGCAATAGGTATGTTCTTGTGCTGGTGGACCATCTGTCACGATATACAACACTTGTACCCATCCCTAAGAAAGACCCACAGACTGTTGCAGAGGCGCTCCTTGATAGATTCGTAGCAATATTTGGACCTCCTAGAGAATTAGTAACAGATCAAGGTTCAGAGTTTAAAAGCAAGGTATTTGCAGAGGTTTGTTGTAACACCTTAGAAATAATGACAGCATTCACGACAGCTTATCATCCACAGGCGAATGGTATGGTGGAGAGATCAAACCAAGTAGTCAAAAATACACTAGCCATTCTCTCAGAGAAAGAACCATTACAATGGGAACTATGGCTATAGTTTACTTAATAACATAAAAGGGCTAGGATACCACATATACTGATGGACATTTACATAATATAACAATTGACCTTTGAGACTTATTACCAGGGGGAAAGGTAGATGTTATCAGTAACATGGACTAGTACTCACTCTTAATTCACCGACCAGCTGACCCGAGATTTCCAATGCGTGGTCCACTACACACGCAGCTGTCCAGAGCTCCCGCTCCCCGGACCTGTCACCAACAACCTCCTTGCTCAGCTGTTTCCTGGGCTTATATCGTAGTCAAAGTACCCCCTCCCCAATGGGGTATGTACCACGTGTTACGACCTGACGCCGAGGTCTGACGCCGTCAAGAACAAAAGACCTCAGATGTGGGTGTGACTACCCGACATTTGCTAAGGCAGGTGTGACCATATAATTAGGTCTCCCTAGAGACCTCACAAGCCCATCTGAACTGCATCACATCCCCCTTTCTCCCCCAATTTAAAATATCTGAGAACTAGGACAATTTGTCCTAAGTTATTGGACTATTTTAATCCTAACCCTTTTATTCATATTATTTGCTATTGTATTGTAATAGAATAAAAGGGTTAGGATTAAAATAGTCTAATAACTTAGGACAAATTGTCCTAGTTCTCAGATATTTTAAATTGGGGGAGAAAGGGGGATGTGATGCAGTTCAGATGGGCTTGTGAGGTCTCTAGGGAGACCTAATTATATGGTCACACCTGCCTTAGCAAATGTCGGGTAGTCACGCCCACGTCTGAGGTCTTTTGTTCAGGTCGTAACACGTGGTACATATCCCATTGGGGAGGGGGTACTTTGACTACAATATAAGCCCAGGGAACAGCTGAGCAAGGAGGTTGTTGGTGACAGGTCCGGGGAGCAGGAGCTCTGGACAGCTGCATGTGTAGTGGACCACGCATTGGGAATCTCGGGTCAGCTGGTCGGTGAATTAAGAGTGAGTACTAGTCCATGTTACTGATAACATCTACCCTTCCCCCTGGTAATAAGTCTCATAGGTCAATTGTTATATTATGTAAATGTCCATCAGTAATGTGGTATTCTAGCCCTTTTATGTTATTAAGTAAACTATAGCCATAGTTCCCATTTTTTTATTTTGTACCTCCATATGCTATTCCCTATTCTGTTAAGCACTGGGATACACAGGAGACGTGCTCACTCGCTGGGATACCTCAGGTAGAGTGGGTAGAGGTCTCACATGTGTCCTTTCTTCCATAAAGATTTACATACAGATTAAGTGAAATCAATAATTGGAGTTTTTATTTTTTTGGGGTGACTGTTATTCAAAGCATTTAAATTTCTGGAAAAAACACAAAAGTCCTCACTAACCAGTCGTTGAAAATGTGATTCAGGTTCTGTGCCATAGTTCATTTCTTCTTTCCTGTGTCCATTACGTATTTCTGGGAGGTCTGACATGGTGTCTCTCACCGTTATAGTACGGAGAGGAGCAGACACCACCCACTGACAATTACTGACATACTGCAAAAATTTAAACATAAATGAATAACAAGCATGTAATAAACACTTGTCAATGCTCAATAATAACTCACACAGAGACAGAAACACAGGAGGTTGATTGATCCGTATATTTCAACCCCCTTCTGGGATTCCAGAAGGGGGTCAAATTCCGTATAAATATAGTGTTTTCTAGTTAATAACTGGTTGGAATGTAGGTAGTAGGTTGGTAAACAGCAACCGCCCAGGGAGGTACTACCGTCCAGCCAAGTGAGTGTAAAACAGAAACCTGCAATTGTTTTACATGATGGTAGGATTGCTGGTGTCTTTTTCCTTTCTCATAAACATGCAAGATTTCAGGTACATCTTGCTACTTCTTCTTACACTTAGGTCACACTACACATACATGCACAAGCATATATATACACACCCCTCTGGGTATTCTTCTATTTTCTTTCTAGTTCTTGTTCTTGTTTATTTCCTCTTATCTCCATGGGGAAGTGGAAGAGAATTCTTCCTCCGTAAGCCATGCGTGTTGTAAGAGGCGACCAAAATGCCAGGAGCAAGGGGCTAGTAACCCCTTCTCCTGTACATATTACTAAATGTAAAAGGAGAAACTTTTGTTTTTTCTTTTGGGCCACCCCGCCTCGGTGGGATATGGCCAGTGTGTTGAAAGAAAGAACTGGTTGGAATCAGCTTAATCAAAATTCTGGATATTCTGTAAAGGAGTTTTGAGTAAGCAAATGACCCATTTGTCAAAAATCAAATAAAAAGTGTTTACCAATAAAATATGAGCTTACCATACCACGGGCGGGATTGAACCCGCGGTATGGTTTGTTTGCAATCGTGTCATTACGATTTCGTGAGTCAAAATATGAGCTTATTGTACATGCACTAAATGACTACATAAACAATACCTTTTATTAAAATTGAGAAAATATAAATTTGAACTTCAATTTCCCTTACTAACATAAAAAAATTAAGACAATGAAGTAGGCCTACTGGCCCATGCCAGAAGGTCCTACTCACATAACTTGTATAAATAACATTTTTTATAGCAAAAAAAATTCACTTATTCTACTTAACCGTTTATTTCAGCCATTGACACCCCTCAAGGAAGGTTCCTTGATGTTGGTGAGGGGCTCTTGATTTAGAGAATTGGATCTGTGCTCCAGTTCCCCGAATTAAGCCTGAATGCCTTCCACATCCCCCCCCCCCCCCGGGCGCTGTATAATCCTCCGGGTTTAGCGCTTCCCCCTTGATTATAATAATAATAATAATAATAATCAGCCACTGACACTCGGATGATAAATTAGTTTTCTGAATTGTCAAAGTTAAATCTATTCTTACATTTCTGTGAAAAACAAACTAATTCCCACTGATACTTTAGTTGCAACAAAACATATTTTAGAGCAAGTCTTTTTTCTCATTAGACTGCATCAGACAACTTTGTATAAATTCACTTTTATGGTTGCTACAAAAAATGGGTCCCAAACAGCTCCCTCCAACATACACCTGTTATGAAATAATACAAAAACCTAATGAGACAAGATACGAAGAAGTTATTGGCAAAATTGTACAGGGATTGCATATTTGTGGTCCTTTTACCATGCTCAGCAAGATTACAGTACATGTAATGTGTAAATTTTGTCATGGTGCACCAAATATTAATAATCCCATTGACAGCAGTTTAGAAGCATATAGATAAACAAAGGGCATATCAAACAGGTACTAAAAAGGCATATATTACTCATAAATGACTGTCATTTACCATTCACAAACAAATCTAGGATTGTTACTCAAAATTTTTAGAATCTCATTTTTTACCACAGCAATCAAAAAAATAGAAATGCATTCACACTTATTTATTTAACAGTTTGCAGTCTTGTCAGAAGTGTTCACACATCAGTTCAAATAGCCATCTGCACCCTGACATTATTACACAACCCTTCACAGAGGGCAGGCAAAATCAATTAAATAAAAATAATTGTGTATGTGCATGTTTTTCCAAATGAAACTGGCATGAAGAGATAATTACTAAAGTCACCACGATTTGTGATGAAGGTTCATCACAACCCAGTTTGATTAAAAAAAAAAGCACATATGGTAAGATTAATCAACTGTCCTTACAGTTCCTTACCTTTTTATTATCAACAACAACAGATAATTGGCATGCTCTTGGGGAAAATGTATGAGTGGGCTCAGGATACATAGGCAGCTTCTCCCCCGGGGCAGCTGCTAAAATGATGGCTCTGTGAGGTACGTATATACTGTTGTTAGTAATGGAAGGAATAATAACCAAGGCAGTTTGAACCTGAGAATGTTTTGCTTTTCTAAAAAACAAATACACCTACCATCCGACTTAAGACCTGCTCGACTTACGACCACTCGACTTACGACGTGTTTTTAATGCCAAATTTCTGAGAAATAAACAACTCTTTGTGTTGTACACAGTGTTTATCCTAAACCTTACAGTATAAAATACAGTGGTCCCCCGCTTTTCGTAGTTCCCGGCAATCGTAAATTTCGCCAATCATAGGGGTATTTTCGTATAAACATGGACTTGCTTTTCATAGGCTGACTCGCGAGTCGTAGTTCGTCCGGGACGCATACCCACAGAGTGAGCCGGGGCGGCAGCCAGTCTGGCATTGTTTACCAGTAAGCGAAGGTCCCCTCACGTGCTCCAGCGAAATATTTCATAATATTCCATTTATTTTAGTGCTTGCAAGTACTAAATAAGCTACCATGGCTCCAAAGAAAGCTCCTAGTGCCAAGCCTGTGGTAAAGAAAGTGAGAAATACGGCTGAATTTAAGAAAACCATCATTGAACAATATGAAAGTGGTACAAGTGTGGCCGAACTGTCCAGGATGTATAAGAAACCCTACACAACCTTATGTTCCATAGTGGCCAAGAAAAAGGAAATAAAGGACGCTGTTGTTGCAAAGGGATTAACTATGCTGACAAAAATGAGATCACCAGTACTGGAAGAGGTTGAGAAGTTATTATTGGTGTGGATAAATGAGAAACAATTAGCAGGAGATACTCTTATGACTTCGATTATTTGTGAAAAGGCTAGGCAGTTGCATGAAGATTTGGTAAAGAAATTGCCTGCAAATAGTGGTGATGTGAGTGAATTTAACCCTTTGAGGGTCGACAGGCCCTCTCCGAAACTCGTTCTCAGGGTCGGCCAAATTTAAAAAAAAAAAAAAATTATTTTCTCTTATGAAAAGATAGAGAATCTTTTCCCGATCATAACGACACCAAAAGTTTGAAATTTGATAGAAAACTTACGGAATTATGCTCTCGCAAAGTTAGCGGTCTCGGCGATGTTTACGGATCGGCGATTTTGCCCACTTTGAGCCCCATTTTCGGCCAATTTCACTGTACTAGTCGACAAAAAACATGAATATTTCGCTAGAACTCCATTTTTTCTATCGAATGGGTGCAAGAAACCACCCATTTATAAATTCAACTATCCAGTACAGTGGTCAGAATTTAGCAATTTTGCCAATTTCACACAAATTTCAAAAGATGCCAATTTCGGAATAGGGTCCAGAATAAACAAGAAAGACATTCCTGGCACTAAAATGACATTTCCTCTAGTCATTAGTCACGTCTCAAGGCCCCTCTTATATTCTTTTGCTTTCCACTTTGAATTTTTATTCTCACAAAAAATATAAGATTTACTGTTATGCAGACTACTGCATTAGTGTAAAAAATGGTATAAATATTATTGGTGCACTTGTGAAAGAATATTAGACTCACCAGTTGACGTGTATTGCACGCTTGGCATGATTTGTTTACTTTTGAAGTTTGGTAAAAATCGAACATTTCTGCTACTTTGAGCTCAATTTCAAGGCACCTTTCATTGTAAAACCAGTCAAAATCATCTCAATTTCAGTAATATGTCTTCCATTCTATAAAATGAGACCAAGAAAACTAGAATACAACAATAAATACTATACGAAAATACACTGCAAAGTCGCTGATTTATTAAAAAAAAATGGAAAAAGTTTTTTTTTCTCATTATGCACCGTGTGCTGCAGGATTTTTTTTAGACTGTGCACACTGACCACATAGACCCATTCTTTCATATGAAGGCCTACCAGCTTTCTCCCACTAGATTTGAGGTCGCTAGAATTTATGAGTACTAGTACGTCAAAAACCCCTACGCGTAAGACGTACTAGTACGACGAAAACCCTCAAAGGGTTAAGGCCAGCAAAGGCTGGTTTGAGAGATTTAAGAACCATACTGGCATACACAGTGTGGTAAGGCATGGTGAGGCTGCCAGTTCAGACAACAAAGCGGCTGAAAAATATGTGCATGAATTCCAGTACATAGAGGCTGAAGGACTGAAACCTGAACAAGTGTTCAATTGTGACGAAACAGGCCTCTTTTGGAAGAAAATGCCAAAGAGGACCTTCATTACACAAGAGGAAAAGGCAATGCCAGGACACAAGCCTATGAAAGACAGGCTGACGCTAATGTTCTGTGCTAATGCTAGTGGGGATTTCAGAGTGAAGCCATTACTAGTGTACCATTCTGAAAATCCCAGTGTTTTCAGGAAAAACAATGTTATGAAGAGTAAATTGTGTGTGTTTTGGAAATCTAATAGTAAGGCATGGGTCACGAGGGAAATTTTCGTTGAGTGGTTCAATGAAGTGTTTGGCCCTAGTGTGAAGGAGTATCTCCTGGAAAAGAAATTGGATCTCAAGTGCCTGCTAGTAATGGAAAATGCACCTGCTCATCCTCCAAACTTGGATAACCTAATTTTCGAGGAGTTTGGGTTCATCACAGCAAAGTTCTTGCCCCCGAATACCACTCCTCTCCTCTCCTCCAACCCATGTACCAGCAGGTTACTGCAAACTTTAAGAAACTCTACACAAAAGCAATGTTTCATAGGTGCTTGACTGTGACCACAGACACTCACTTGACCCTAAAGGAATTTTGGAGAGAACACTTCAGCATCCTCCATTGCATAACCCTTAGAGGTATGGCTTGGGAGGGAGTGACTACCAGGACTTTGAACTCTACCTGGAGAAAATTGTGGCCAGATTGTGTCGACAAGAGGGATTTTGAAGGATTTGGGACTGACCCTAATGAGCCTATGTCTGTTGTAAAATCAATTGTGGCACTGGGGAGTTCCATGGGGTTGGATGTGAGTTTGGAGGATGTGGAAGAATTGGTGGAAGATCACAATGAAGAGCTCACCACTGAGGAGCTGCAAGAGCTTCAACAGGAAGAGCAACACATCACAGCTCAGAACCTTGCTGCAGAGGAGGAGGAAGAGAGATGGAAGAAGGTGCCTTCTTCAGAAATTAAAGAGATTTTTACTATGTGGGGTAAGATGGAAAGCTTTATGGAGAAACATCACCCTAACAAGGTTGTTGCAAGCCAGGTTGGCAACATGTACAGTGACAAAGTCTAGGGCCATTTTAGGTAAGTGTTAAAGAGACGCCAGAAACAGAGCTCTCTCCACAGTTATTTTGCGAGACAGGACTCCAGTGACTCTCAAGGTGGTCCTAGTGGCATTAAGAAACAGAGAAGAGAAGCAACCCCAGAAAAGAAAATGGTACCTGAGGTGTTGATGGAGGGGGATTCCCCTTCCAAACTATAAACAATCCACTCTCTCTCCTCCTCCAGTCTCCCATACACTAAGAAGAATCTCCAATAAAGGTAAGTGTTATGCTGTTAATGTTTCATTCATCATTTCCCATTGTATTATGTACTACATGTATATTTCATGTAAAAAATTTTTAGTTTTAATACTTCTGGGTGTCAGGAACGGATTAATTGTATTTACATTATTTCTTATGGGGAAAATTGATTCGTAAATCGTAAATTTCGTTTATAGTAACGGCTCCAGGAATGGATTAATTACGAAAAACGAGGGACCACTGTACAGTACTAGCAACATAAAAAGTAAAGTAAAACATGAAATACCAAAATAAAACAATAAAATAGTCATTACAAAAATGTTTTGTTGATATTCAGTAGTAAAGTTCGACTTATGATCATTTCGATTTACGACCGGTCTCTCGGAACCGAGATCGGTCGTAAGTCGGATGGTAGGTGCATATATATTCATGATTAGTGCTCAACCAGTATGGGTCAGTTCCTTGAACCAAGAGCCTTTCACTGGCATCAGTGTACCTCTCACCTTCAAAATTCCCAAAACAAAGGACTGAAGTGAGAAAAATAAAACTTGATAAACTATATAATATTTTAAATTACTTTTTTTTTTTTTTTGCAAGTCGGCCATCTCCCACCGAGGCAGGGTGACCCAAAAAGAAAGAAAATCCCCAAGAAGAAAATACTTTCATCATCATTCAACACTATCACCTCACTCGCACATAATCACTATTTTTGCAGAGGTGCTCAGAATAAAACAGTCTAGAAGTATATACGTATAGAGATACACAACATATCCCTCCAAACTGCCAATATCCCAAACCCCTCCTTTAAAGTGCAGGCATTGTGCTTCCCATTTCCAGGACTCAAGTCCAGCTATATAAAATAACCAGTTTCCCTGAATCCCTTCACTAAATATTACCCTGCTCACACTCCAACAGCTCGTCAGGTCTCAAATACCATTCGTCTCCATTCACTCCTATCTAACACGCTCACGCACGCTTGCTGGAAGTCCAAGCCCCTCGCCCACAAAACCTCCTTTACCCCCTCCCTTCAACCCTTTCGAGGACAACCCCTACCCAGCCTTCCTTCCCCTACAGATTTATAAGCTCTCCATGTCATTCTACTTTGATCCATTCTCTCTAAATGACCAAACCACCTCAACAACCCCTCTTCAGCCCTCTGACTAATACTTTTATTAACTCCACACCTTCTCCTAATTTCTACACTCCGAATTTTCTGCATAATATTTACACCACACATTGCCCTTAGACAGGACATCTCCTCTGCCTCCAACCGCCTCCTCGCTGCAGCATTTACAACCCAAGCTTCACACCCATGTAAGTGTTGGTACCACTATACTTTCATACATTCCCATCTTTGCCTCCATAGATAACGTTCTTTGTCTCCACGTATACCTCAACGCCCCACTATAGTATCATATTCATTGGGAGATGCTAAACATGTAAGGTACATATAATATTGAAATATATATGAGAAAATACTTTAGTAAAAACAGTATTCCACAATTTATGCAATAACACACAACTGTATTTTAGAGGTAATTTAGTAAATCTTCTAGTGCACAAAATTTTGACCAGACTTTCCACTACAGCACTGTACTACAAGTGAGTGAACAGGAGATATTCAAGAAAGCCTAAAAAAATTATTAGTCCAGCCTTTCTGTAATATGTAATGTACCAAAATTTTAACTGCCTAGGTTTTTTAATATTCAACACTGCAATGTTGCCGTAAACCAGGGCATTAAAGGGAGACAGACTATCATGAAGAAATGTTCAACCAGCCTGGTCATGGACTGGGTCACAGGGGCACTGATTCCTGGAACACCCTCCAGGTACCACATGCACACATTCTTGGGATCGCCTACCTTCTACGGGTCTGTGCCACTCCATAGTTTCCTGCTTGAAGGATTCCAAATGTACACTGGTAACCCATCTTCACTAAAACTCGCATAGTTAGTTTGAGGACCATGTTACACTTATATGACACGAAGTTCCTCACATTCTCAAGCAGGAAAAATCTTGGACGGTAGTAATCACAGTAGGAGAGATACGATGCTACAAGGGAGTTCTGTAATGCATGTTATTTTTTAATTGTAAATTAATGCAATTTATATACAATACTTATTTCAACTTTTTCTCTAACAGAAATGGCAATGCTGTAGTACAAACAGAATTTAGAAAAAAAAAAAAAAAAAAAAGTAACTTGCACAACTAACCTTGAACTGAGAATATTGTCTGGTACTGAACCTGTTCATTCCAGAAAATCCTTGGCATGGAGGACCACCACAAAGCATCTCGACTTCACCCTTCTTTGGTAAACGCTGACCTTTTTTGTTCATATTTTCATTCTGTTGAAAATATTGCCACTGACTTACACTAAACACGTGATGCTCTTGGATATAATAAAACTATTAAGAATGATTTTTCATATTACAACAGCCATTTCCCACTGAGCTAAGGTGGCCCAAACAAAAGGAGGAAAGAATTTAGCAGAATAAAATGGGGCATTAAGAGACTTTTAAATTCAACAGCCATTTCCCACAAAGGCAGGGTGGTCCAAAGAAGAAAAGTCACCATCATTCACTCAATCACTGTCTTTCCAAAAATGTGCTGACATCACAATTCACATTACCTTCAACTGCAATTTCCCAATCTCTTCTACTGAGTGCAAGCACTGCCCTTCCCAACTCCAATTCTTT
>NC_091364.1:1132541-1137541 GCF_038502225.1 Cherax quadricarinatus | reverse complement strand
GTATCGTTCCAGTCACGGTATTGTGCCTTTTTTTTGTTATTCTGCACATACATGTACAAGCATATGCATACATACCCCTCTTTTTTTTTTTTTTTTTTTTTTCACAGGGTTTGACAAGGTTAAGGATCCCTAGCTTCACTTTATTCATGTCAATGCAAGATCACTTCTTCCTAAATTGGCAGAGATTAGGATTCTAGCTAACAAAATTAGGGCGGCAGTTATAACCATCTCTGAATCTTGGTTGGATGATGCGGTGACTGACGACGAGGTCAAAATAGAAGGTTACAATATAAAACGCTTAGATAGGAACAGAAAGGGTGGTGGAGTATGTGCCTACATTAGAAATGACTTAGCTTACAACCCAAGACCTGATTTAAATAGAAATAAACTGGAGATTCTATGGTTTGAAGTGCTGCTTCCCAAGACCAAACCCATCCTAGTAGGAACTAGTTACCGCCCTCCTACCCAGGACCAGTTCTTAGAAGACTTTTCCAGAGTCTTGTCCGGAGTTGAAAACAATTGCGAGACAATAATACTGGGCGACTTCAATATCTGTTTTCAGCAGCAAAACGGGCTATGCAAAAGGTATAAGCAAATTCTAGGATTAAATAGTTACACTCAACTAATTAATACACCAACCCGGATCACACAGTTCTCAGCCACCCTAATTGACCACATACTTTGTAACCGCGCTGAAAACATTAGTCAGTCAGGCGTCATTACCACAGGTCTTAGTGATCATTTCATCATTTACTGCACCAGGAAAATCACTAGGGATAGGATAGACCTACACAGGACAATAAAAATGAGGTCAACTAGAAACTACAGTAAAGAAACACTGGTAAATAGGCTACACAATTGTGACTGGACAGAGATAACAAGTTGCACGGACGTAAACGATGCCTGGGAAAAATTCAAAACAACGTTCACTACCATCCTTGATAATATTGCACCAGTTAAAGAGGTTAGGATTAAACGAAGAACTGAACCCTGGATGACTACTGAGATATTAGATAATATGAAATTCAGAGACCAGCTGCTAAAAAGATTTAAAGCAAACAGACAGGATATTGCAGCACTAAATGAATTCCAAAGGGTGAGGAACAGAGTACAGAGACTTATAAAAGGAGCAAAGGCAAAGCACTATTGCTCAAAAATTGAAGAGTATAAGCATAACCCCAGAAAGCTCTGGCAACAACTAAAACAGTTGGGGTAGAGCCATAAGCCCGTAGATAGGTCTAACATAGTACTCACTATCGATAATGAGGTATGCCACGAAACATCTAAGGTGGCAAATTGCTTTAATTCCTACTACACATCTGTTGCATCAACACTAGTAAGTAAACTACCAGCTGCATCAAATACCTTTAACACAGACTCTGATAAGTTTCAAACATACTATACCAATAAAGGGGTAACCCCAAACATTTGTCAACTAGTAAGTGTATTTCATGACTTTATTCAAAAAGAACTAAGCAGGTTAAACCCAACTAAGAACACAGGCCCTGCCCTGATAACATCCCGTCTAAGTTCCTAAAAGATGGTGCTTCTGAACTGTCATTCCCTATTGCTCACATAATAAATCTATCATCACCACTAATACCGTACTGGAGGGGTTCAAGGAGGCCAGAGTTACTCCTATCTTCAAGAAAAATAGTAGGTCTGATGTAAGCAACTACAGTGGACCCCCGGTTAACGATATTTTTTCATTCCAGAAGTATGTTCAGGTGCCAGTACTGACCGAATTTGTTCCCATAAGGAATATTGTGAAGTAGATTAGTCCATTTCAGACCCCCAAACATACACGTACAAACACACTTACATAATTGGCCGCGGGGGTCCACTGTATAGGCCTGTTAGTATACTCAGTATAATATCTAAAATTCTAGAGAGGGCGGTGTATTCTCAAGTAGTTAAGTACCTTAATGACAACAGCATTCTCCATAGCTATCAATTGGGCTTTAGAAGATCCTACTCAACCGACACCTCCCTTATTAATCTGATGGATTACCTGAGAACTGAAATGTCAAAGGGGAACCTCATAGGTATGGTAACCTTAGACCTGCAAAAGGCCTTCGAAGATACTGTCAACCACAATATATTATGTAAGAAACTTCAAGCTATCGGTATAGGTTCTGTAGACTGGTTTAAGTCCTACCTTAGCAACAGGAGACAAATAGTCAAAATCAACAAAACGGAATCAGAACCCCTGCCGATAACATGTGGAGTTCCCCAAGGTAGTATTCTAGGTCCCTTATTATTCTTATGTTATGTCAATGATATGCCTATCAGTGTCAAGTGCAAACTCCTACTGTATGCAGATGACAGTGCTCTGTTAGTGTCAGGTAAAGATCCACAAGATATTGCTAAAGTTTTAACACTGGAACTGGAGTCCTGCAGCAAATGGTTAGTAGACAACAAACTATTATTACACCTAGGGAAAACTGAAGCCATTCTCTTTGGCACGAAACATAAACTGAGAAGGGTAAATAATTTTAATGTTCAGTGTAATGGTGAGCCCATCACTTTGGTTTCATCAGTAAAATATCTGGGAATCCCCTTTGACCCATGCATGTCAGGAGAATTGATAGGGAACAGTGTAGTAAAGAAAGCGAATGCCAGACTGAAGTTCCTGTATAGACAAGCACAATGTCTACCTACTGAGGCTCGCAGGACCCTATGTCTAGCCCTTATACAATGCCATATGGATTACGCTTGCTCTTCATGGTACTCTGCCTTGACAAAAAAACTGAAAGACAGACTGCAAATCACCCAGAACAAAATCGTAAGATTCATCCTGGGGCTGAGACCAAGAGAACATGTAGGCCAGGATGAATTACAGCAGTTGGATATGCTGAATGTTGAAGACAGAGTAAAACAACTAAAGCTAAATCATGTTTATAAAATTGCTCACAAACAGTGTCCAGAATATCTTGCTGTCAATTTTGTCAAGGTTGGGAACCAAAGCAATCATAGTACTAGGGGGAAAGAGCACAACTTTGTAGTACCCACAATCATTGGCCAGGCGTCAAACACCTTTTATTGTACAGCAATAAAGGAATGGAACAGATTGCCCGCACATGTCAAAGCCAGTCATAGCATGAACCAGTTCAAGAAGAGTGCCAAAAGGTGTCTGATGAATGTAGCTACAGAGAGGGAGGGGAATGATTTTCTATTTTTTAGCTAACATACGTGTAAATTTTACCTTATTCCTAGTAATGACCCTCGTATTGTAGATAGTCTTAATGACCCTAGAGTAGTAGATAGTCTTTTTAGCATGATAATAAGATGTTATCTTCATTGTAGAACAATAAGAAAATATTATAACCTTTATATTATAATAATAAGGTAAAAGGACCCCAATGGAAATAAGTCACTCTGTCTGACTTTTTTGGGTTATCCTAGGTTCTCTACACATATGCTGCTATGTATGATAATTCTATGTAACTGTATTTGTGTATACCTGAATAAACTTACTTACAGGTTAAGGATTCCTAACTTTATTGGCAAGTTAAGAGCTGTTACCTACATCAGCTCATTTGAAAGCATTTTTATTGTTATGAGACATACAAGTAGGGAACAGGATGAAGTTGGAGCCATGTGTAGGCCATCTTTCTAGTTCTTGTCTATTTCCTCTTATCTCCATGGGGAAGTGGATCAGAATTCTTCCTCCGTAAGCCATGCGTGTTGTAAGAGGCGACTAAAATGCCAGGAGCAAAGAGCTAGTAACCCTTCTCTTGTATATACAGTGGACCCCCGCTTAACGATCACCTCCAAATGCGACCAATTATGTAAGTGTATTTATGTAAGTGCGTTTGTACGTGTATGTTTGGGGGTCTGAAATGGACTAATCTACTTCACAATATTCCTTATGGGACAAAATTCGGTCAGTACTGGCACCTGAACATACTACTGGAATGAAAAAAGTTCGTTAACCGGGGGTCCACTGTATTACTAAATGTAAAAGGAGAAACTTTCGTTATTTTCTTTTGGGCCACCCCGCCTCGGTGGAATATGGCCGGTGTGTTGAAAGAAAGAAAGAAAGAAAGACAGAGATAGATAGATAGATAGATAGATAGATAGATAGATAGATAGATAGATAGATAGATAGATATATATATATATATTTTTTTTTTTTTTTTTTTTTTTTTTTAAAAAATTCGGCCGTCTCCCACCGAGGCAGGGTGACCCAAAAAAGAAAGAAAATCCCCAAAAAGAAAATACTTTCATCATCATTCAACACTTTCACCACACTCGCACATTATCACTGTTTTTGCAGAGGTGCTCAGAATACAACAGTCTAGAAGCATAAACATATAAAGATACACAACATATCCCTCCAAACTGCCAATATCCCAAACCCCTCCTTTAAAGTGCAGGCATTGTACTTCCCATTTCCAGGACTCAAGTCCGACTATATGAAAATAACCGGTTTCCCTGAATCCCTTCACTAAATATTACCCTGCTCACACTCCAACAGATCGTCAGGTCCCAAGTACCATTCGTCTCCATTCACTCCTATCTAACACGCTCACGCACGCTTGCTGGAAGTCCAAGCCCCTTACCCACAAAACCTCCTTTACCCCCTCTCTCCAACCCTTTCGAGGACGACCCCTACCCCGCCTTCCTTCCCCTATAGATTTATATGCTTTCCATGTCATTCTACTGTGATCCATTCTCTCTAAATGACCAAACCACCTCAACAACCCCTCTTCTGCCCTGTGACTAATACTTTTATTAACTCCACACCTTCTCCTAATTTCCACACTCCGAATTTTCTGCATAATATTTACACCACACATTGCCCTTAAACAGGACATCTCCGCTGCCTCCAACCGTCTCCTCGCTGCTGCATTTACCACCCAAGCTTCACACCCATATAAGAGTGTTGGTACTACTATACTTTCATACATTCCCTTCTTTGCCTCCATAGATAACGTTTTTTGACTCCACATATACCTCAACGCACCACTCACCTTTTTTCCCTCATCAATTCTATG
>NC_091364.1:1045041-1127541 GCF_038502225.1 Cherax quadricarinatus | reverse complement strand
CACCAAGTGTCCAAACCACCTTACGTAGCCGCATATAAGAGTTGCATCAAAATCAAGGGCATTTTCAGTAAATCAGTCTTTTCTCAGTTGTTGTTTGAGGTATATTTTTTATAAATATTTTCGAGAAAGAGTGAGAACACTTTGTCTTGTGCACCAAAACTGAAGAAAATCGGACGGTAAATAAACGAGTTACGAAATTTGCCCTACAGCCCCCTTAAGGAAGAAACAGAGGCAGTAATTTCATGCACTGGTCAGGGAGGCATACCATCTTTTAGGAGTGAAGAAGAGCAGAATGTAAGTGTGGGGGAGGTACGTGAGGCATTACGTAAAATGAAAGGGGGTAAAGCAGCTGGAACTGATGGGATCATGACAGAAATGTTAAAAGCAGGGGGGTATATAGTGTTGGAGTGGTTGGTACTTTTGTTTAATAAATGTATGAAAGAGGGGAAGGTACCTAGGGATTGGCGGAGAGCATGTATAGTCCCTTTATATAAAGGGAAAGGGGACAAAAGAGACTGTAAAAATTATAGAGGAATAAGCTTACTGAGTATACCAGGAAAAGTGTACGGTAGGGTTATAATTGAAAGAATTAGAGATAAGACAGAATGTAGGATTGTGGATGAGCAAGGAGGTTTCAGAGTGGGTAGGGGATGTGTAGATCAGGTGTTTACATTGAAGCATATATGTGAACAGTATTTAGATAAAGATAGGGAAGTTTTTATTGCATTTATGGATTTAGAAAAGGCATATGATAGAGTGGATAGAGGAGCAATGTGGCAGATGTTGCAAGTATTTGGAATAGGTGGTAAGTTATTAAATGCTGTAAAGAGTTTTTATGAGGATAGTGAGGCTCAGGTTAGGGTGTGTAGAAGAGGGAGACTACTTCCCGGTAAAAGTAGGTCTTAGACAGGGATGTGTAATGTCACCATGGTTGTTTAATATATTTATAGATGGGGTTGTAAAGGAAGTAAATGCTAGGGTGTTCGGCAGAGGGGTGGGATTAAATTTTGGGGAATCAAATTCAAAATGGGAATTGACACAGTTACTTTTTGCTGATGATACTGTGCTTATGGGAGATTCTAAAGAAAAATTGCAAAGGTTAGTGGATGGGTTTGAGAATGTGTGTAAAGGTAGAAAGTTGAAAGTGAACATAGAAAAGAGTAAGGTGATGAGGGTATCAAATGATTTAGATAAAGAAAAATTGGATATCAAATTGGGGAGGAGTATGGAAGAAGTGAATGTTTTCAGATACTTGGGAGTTGACGTGTCGGCGGATGGATTTATGAAGGATGAGGTTAATCATAGAATTGATGAGGGAAAAAAGGTGAGTGGTGCGTTGAGGTATATGTGGAGTCAAAAAACGTTATCTATGGAGGCAAAGAAGGGAATGTATGAAAGTATAGTAGTACCAACACTCTTATATGGGTGTGAAGCTTGGGTGGTAAATGCAGCAGCGAGGAGATGGTTGGAGGCAGTGGAGATGTCCTGTTTAAGGGCAATGTGTGGTGTAAATATTATGCAGAAAATTCGGAGTGTGGAAATTAGGAGAAGGTGTGGAGTTAATAAAAGTATTAGTCACAGGGCAGAAGAGGGGTTGTTGAGGTGGTTTGGTCATTTAGAGAGAATGGATCAAAGTAGAATGACATGGAAAGCATATAAATCTATAGGGGAAGGAAAGAGGGGTAGGGGTCGTCCTCGAAAGGGTTGGAGAGAGGGGGTAAAGGAGGTTTTGTGGGCAAGGGGCTTGGACTTCCAGCAAGCATGCGTGAGCGTGTTAGATAGGAGTGAATGGAGACGAATGGTACTTGGGACCTGACGATCTGTTGGAGTGTGAGCAGGGTAATATTTAGTGAAGGGATTCAGGGAAACCGGTTATTTTCATATAGTCGGACTTGAGTCCTGGAAATGGGAAGTACAATGCCTGCACTTTAAAGGAGGGGTTTGGGATATTGGCAGTTTGGAGGGATATGTTGTGTATCTTTATATGTGTATGCTTCTAGACTGTTGTATTCTGAGCACCTCTGCAAAAACAGTGATAATGTGCGAGTGTGGTGAAAGTGTTGAATGATGATGAAAGTATTTTCTTTTTGGGGATTTTCTTTCTTTTTTGGGTCACCCTGCCTCGGTGGGAGACGGCCGACTTGTTGAAAAAAAAAAAAAAATATATAGGTAGTAGGTTGGTAGACAGCAACCGCCCAGGGAGGTACTACCGTCCTGCCAAGTGATTGTAAAACTGAAGCCTGTAACTGTTTTACACGATGGTAGGATTGCTGGTGTCTTTTTTTTTTTTCTGTCTCATACACATGCAAGATTTCAGGTATGTCTTGCTACTTCTACTTACACTTAGGTCACACTACACATACATGTACAAGCATATATATACACACCCCTTTGGGTTTTCTTCTATTTTCTTTCTAGTTCTTGTTCTTGTTTATTTCCTCTTACCTCCATGGGGAAGTGGAACAGAATTCTTCCTCCGTAAGCCATGCGTGTTGTAAGAGGCGACTAAAATGCCGGGAGCAAGGGGCTAGTAACCTCTTCTCCTGTATATATTACTAAATGCAAAAGGAGAAACTTTCGTTTTTCCTTTTGGGCCACCCCGCCTCGGTGGGATACAGCCGGTGTGTTGAAAGAAAGAAAGAATATAACATATGCTTCATAACCTCAATAACAAACTGTAACAACACCACTAGTATGTATGGAAGTTGTGCTAGGCAGTAAAATGTGTTTTTATATATCATAACTGGATAGTAAGCACGAATGAAAACTGAAAAATATTCTTAGAGCTTCTAACATCAAGCAATCAATAGTTTTATCAAATACATCCTCTCCTCACTTAGCGATGTACTCATTTACTGATGACTCAGACTTATGACGAGTTCTCTGATCAGTATGCAAACCTAAATAATGTACACGTATTTTAGAGCTGATTTCTTCTATTCTGCTTATTACAATGTACAATACACTACTGTATAAACATTTAAAAATGTTCTAAAATGTTATAAATGGTGGAAATGTGACATTAAAACAATATCAAAGATGGTTGACATAAGCCCACTACCACCACAGTATGCTCCTTGTTTAGCGATGAATTCGTTTACCAGTGTGGTCTTAGGAACTCCATTGTTAAGTGAGGAGAGGCTGTATAAAAAAAAAAATGAATATAAATCAAGCTGTCCTTACCTCCAACACCAGCAAAGACATCCAGGGTCTGCAGCTTGTGTCTTACCGGGGGATACTCCTCGAAGCCTTGGAAGGTGTTCAAGTCAATGTTGTCTTCCAAACAGCTTTTGCCTTTGCCTTTGCCCTTCCCTTTGCCTTTACCTTTACCCTATTAATAAGAATTGTTAATTAGCAAATATTCTAAAATACAAAGATCCAAGAATGTACAGTTCCATGAAAAGCATTATATGCTCATTACTCCTATCCCTCCCTCTTTTTCTCTCCCTTCCCCTCCTTCCTTTCTTCCTTTCATGTCTCTTTCCCCCCTTTTCTTCTTCCTCCCATTTCAAACTTCTCAGTGTGCCAGATCGCTTTCACACTCCTGACAAAAAACTAGTTATAGAATACAGAGAATTTTTTCTTTTTATCCTGATACAATGGGTGAAAGATAGAAACAAATGACGACCAATTTTTTTTTATACGGATATGGTCAAACACATATGGGGTAATCTCAAAACAATAAGAGAGAAAAGATATAACAGAAAGAAAACCTGATAAAGTGCACTAAATGAAAACTATTTAAACTTTCTAAATGAGGTACAGGTAATAATAAAGAAAAACTATAAGAGACAGAAAGGAGGATGATAATTAGTCAAAAAATACTGTAAAAATTTAAATATAAACATCAATAATGTAAAAATTTAAGTGATAACACCCAAAACAAAGAGAAGGGTAATAATATATACAACTCACTGTTCACAAGCACATAGTAAATACGACTCACTGCTCACCAGCACATAGGAGACATTCCTAAGATATATTTTGCTTAATTATTAATGTTTAGCATAAAAAAAAGAAATAACCCACCTTGCCAATGCTTCCCAATATCTGAGCCTTTAGAGGTGGCTCTAAAAATGTCTTTTCCTTAGCATCATACGCCTCAGCGAAAAAGAACCGATGTGGACCTGCATTCATAAAATCATCAACAGATGTGCTTCCAATATTTTCTTGGTAGGAAACGAAGCATTTGCCAGCTACATCACTGAAGGTGATCCAAGTCTCTATGTATAGAAATGAAAACTGCTAAGATACGTTATTAAGGTAAAGAATTACATGTACATACTTATAGGGAGACCAAAAAACTACCATTCAATTAATAGTGGTCTTTTCCAGAAGTGCATGGACATTACAATTCAAATGATCTTCCAAACTGCAACTTCCCCATCACTCAAAGTGAGGGAAGTACAGTACTTGTACTCTGAAGGAGTCTTATTGTTATATACAAAATTTACTCAACTGAATGAAGGTTCTTCCTGTATGAACCACTTTGCATAAAACTTTAAAGATAAATTGAAAATTAACACTACATCTAAAACAGAATATGATTTATTTTTCTGTATAAATAAATTTGGAAATATTAACCCTTTCGCTGATTACGCCGTAGTACTACAGCTTTGAGGCCATTGTCAGTGCCGAAGTACTATGCCATGAGCTCAGCTCACTCAGCTAAGCCACGAGAGGTAAATTTGGGCCTAGATATGAGAGAATGGGTCTATGTGATAAGTGTGAGCCATATAAAAAAATCCTGCAGCACGCAGTGAATGATGGAAAAAAAAAAAAAATGTTTTAGTCTAAAACAGAGACTTCGAAGTTATATTCTCGGTTTCTTGGTCTCATTTGATAGAATGGAAGATATATTACAGAAATAGAGATGATTTTGATTGGCTTTAGGACTGAAAATAGCTAAAAATTGAAAGGGAAGGGGGACAAAAGAGATTGTAAAAATTATAGAGGAATAAGTTTACTGAGTCTTAGGTAGTAGGTTGGTAGACAGCAACCGCCCAGGGAGGTACTACCGTCCTGCCAAGTGAGTGTAAAACGAAAGCCTGTAATTGTTTTACATGATGGTAGGATTACTGGTGTCCTTTTTTCTGTCTCATGAACATGCAAAATTTCAGGTACGTCTTGCTACTTCTACTTCCACTCAGGTCACACTACACATACATGTACAAGCGTATATATACATACCCCTCTGGGTTTTCTTCTATTTTCTTTCTAGTTCTTGTTCTTGTTTATTTCCTCTTATCTCCATGGGGAAGTGGAACAGAATTCTTCCTCCGTAGGCCATGCGTGTTGTAAGAGGCGACCAAAATGCCGGGAGCAAGGGGCTAGTAACCCCTTCTCCTGTATATATTACTAAATTTGAAAGGAGAAACTTTGGTTTTTTCTTTTGGGCCACCCCGCCTCGGTGGGATACGGCCGGTGTGTTGAAAGAAAAAGAAGTTTACTGAGAATACCAGGAAAAGTGTACAGTAGGGTTATAATTGAAAGAATTAGAGGTAAGACAGAACGTAGGATTGTGGATGAGCAAGGAGGTTTCAGAGTGGGTAGGGGATGTGTAGATCAAGTGCTTACATTGAGGCATATATGTGAACAGTATTTACATAAAGATAGGGAAGTTTTTATTGCATTTATAGATTTAGAAAAGGCATAAGATAGAGTGGATAGGGGAGCAATGTGGCAGATGTTGCAAGTATATGGAATAGGTGGTAAGTTACTAAATTGTGTAAAGAGTTTTTATGAGGATAGTGAGGCTCAGGTTAGGGCGTGTAGAAGAGAGGGAGACTGCTTCCCAGTAAAAGTAGGTCTTAGACAGGGATGTGTAATGTCACCATGGTTGTTTAATATATTTATAGATGGGGTTGTAAAAGTAGTAAATGCTAGGGTGTTTGGGAGAGGGGTGAGATTAAATTATGGGGAATCAAATACAAAATGGGAATTGACACAGTTGCGTTTTGCTGATGATACTGTGCTCATGGGAGATTCTAAAGAAAAATTGCAAAGGTTAGTGGATGAGTTTGGGAATGTGTGTAAAGGTAGAAAGTTGAAAGTGAACATAGAAAAGAGTAAGGTGATGAGGGTATCAAATGATTTAGATAAAGAAAAATTGGATGTCAAATTGGGGAGGAGGAGTATGGAAGAAGTGAATGTTTTCAGATACTTGGGAGTTGACGTATCGGCGGATGGATTTATGAAGGATGAGGTTAATCATAGAATTGATGAGGGAAAAAAGGTGAGTGGTGCGTTGAGGTATATTTGGAGACAAAAAACGTTATCTATGGAGGCAAAGAAGGGAATGTATGAAAGTATAGTAGTACCAACACTCTTATATGGGTGTGAAGCTTGGGTTGTGAATGCAGCAACGAGGAGGCGGTTGGAGGCAGTGGAGATGTCCTGTCTAAGGGCAATGTGTGGTGTAAATATTATGCAGAAAATTTGAAGTGTGGAAATTAGGAGAAGGTGTGGAGTTAATAAAAGTATTAGTCAGAGGGCTGAAGAGGGGTTGTTGAGGTGGTTTGGTCATTTAGAGAGAATGGATCAAAGTAGAATGACATGGAGAGCATATAAATCTGTAGGGGAAGGAAGGCGGGGTAGGGGTCGTCCTCGAAAAGGTTGGAGAGAGGGGGTGAAGGAGGCTTTGTGGGCGAGGGGCCTGGACTTCCAGCAAGCGTGTGTGAGCATGTTAGATAGGAGTGAATGGAGACGAATGGTATTTGGGAACTGATGATCTGTTGGAGTGTGAGCAGTGTAATATTTAGTGACGGGATTCAGGGAAACCGGTTATTTTTATATAGCCGGACTTGAGTCCTGGAATTGGGAAGTACAAAGCCTGCACTCTAAAGGAGGTGTTCGGGATATTGGCAGTTTGGAAGGATATGTTGTGTATCTTTATAGGTATATGCTTCTAAGCTGTTGTGTTCTGAGCACCTCTGCAAAAACAGTGATTATGTGTGAGTGAGGTGAAAGTGTTGAATGATGATGAAAGTATTTTCTTTTTGGAGATTTTCTTTCTTTTTTGGGTCACCCTGCCTCGGTGGGAGACGGCCGACTTGTTAAAAAAAAAAAAAAAAAGTTCAACACACATCAAATGGTTGGTCTAATATGCGTACACGAATGAGCTGATATTATTTATACAATTACTACAATATTGCATAACAGTACATCTTCTATTTTTTGTGTGAATAAAAAATCAAAACAGAATTTGTGTAAAACCTGGGAACATAAGTAATAAACAGAGGAAATGTTATTTTAGGGCCAGGAATGCCTGCACTGTTTACTCTTGACCCTATTTTGAAACTGGAATATTTCAAAATTTGTGTGAAACTGGCCAAATTACAAATTTCTAATCACTTTATTGGGTAGTTGAAATAGTTGACTGGGCAATTTCTTGTGCTCAATCAATAAAATGAAAAACATACTAGCAAAACAGCTAAGAATTTGGTTGACTGGAACATTGTAATTGGCCTAAAATAGGACTCAAGGTGAATTACCAAATAACCTGACAAGTTTATATTCAGATGACATACACAACACTACAATTATTGTTGGATTAAGTCAAATCTTTCTAAGTTTCTCATTTTTCCCCTATTAATGCAAGAGAATAAGTGTTGAAAATAAAAACTTCAGTAACTTGGATTCTAACCTTCTTCACTCCAGTAAAGCAGATTTAATTCTGCTTGGTAGGAAGCAGATATACCACGGTGGGTATTCTCTGGGCGGTAAAACTTAGCCACCTTCAGAGAAACATCACTGGGGCTCAAAATTGTTCCTGAAGTATTAAAAGTAATAATATTGACTTCTATATTATTATTATTATAACACAATTATGTTCAGGTGTCAGAGCTAAGACCAGTACTTATTACAAAAAAAAAAAATTCAAAGATGCTGCTTTACCTGAAATTTTAGGGATAATGCTAATAATTCTAGCAATTTTAAATGGCTCTGGAGTAGATTCATTTGATCCTTTTACATGATCTGACGATTTTCTGTAATATTCTGGATACATATCTTCATCCACCTTCTTTTTCTTCTCATCTTTTCGTGGTGGTGGCACTTGTTTAACCTGCAATACAAACATGAAAAATATTAATAAATATAACAAATAATACACCTATGTATAAATCACTTGGTATTGTACCCACCTTGCCTCGGTGGGAGATGGCTGGTGTTTTATTAAAAAAAAACAGGAATAAACAAAATAGAAAACCAGACAAAGAAAAAACCTTATGATTAACTGTTACTCCAAACCTGCCAGCTGAGGTGCACCAACATTAAAAGCTACATATGCTAATACAGCAAACCTGAGAATGAGAAAAAAAAAATGCAACCTATCCTTGAGCACACAGCTCTAGTGCAGAACCCTCACCTTGTCAAAGTAAAACTCTTATAATTATAAACCAGTAATTACAAAGGTTTAAAGGTAAAGGCAATGGTAGAGATAAATGCAGCACTACAGATTCCTTCATTAGCCCTTTCACTGTCGAGACCACTGTTCACAAACTTGCTCCGTGTTGAAGAATTTAACCCTTAAATGGTCCAAACAGATCGACGTTCAAATTCGTAGTGCTACAAAAGTAGATCTACTTTTTTTTACATATTTTCAAATATAACAAAAAAAAAATGTAGATAAAAGTTTTTTTTACACGTTTTCACATGTAAAACAAAAAAAAAAATCTACATTTTTTTTTACATACTTTCAGATGTTGAAAAAACGTATACTATATATGTTTGGACCATTTAAGGGTTAAAGAAAAAAATTTTTTTTTTTTCTTATGAAATGATAAGAGAATCTTTTCCTGAAGGTAATGACACCAAAAGTACGAAATCTGATGGAAAACTTATGGAATTATGCTCTCGCAAAGTTAGCAATCTCGGCAATATAGTATACGCATCGGCGATTTTGACCACTTTGAGTCCTATTTTAGGCCAATTCCATTGTTCCAGTTGATCAAACTCATAGCTATTTCTCTAGAACTCCATTTGTTCTATTGATTGAGTACAAGAAACCACCCATTTACCGATTTCAACTACCCAATAAAGTGGTCAGAAGTTGGCAATCTGGCCAATTTCATGCAAATTTCAAAAGATGCCAATTTCAAAATAGGGTCCAGGATAAACAATGCAGACATTCCTGGCACTAAAATAACATTTTCTCTGTTCATTAATCATGTCTCCAGGCCCCTCTTATATTACTCTTGCTTTCCATTTTGAATTTTTATTCACACAAAAAAATAGAAAATTTACTGTTATGCAGACTACTGCATTATTATATAATTGTATAAATGTCAATTCATTTGTGACTGCATATTAGACTGACCAGTTGGACATGTATTGGATGGTGACGTCATTTGTTTACTCTTGAACATTGGCAAAAATTTAACATTTCCACTTCTCTGAGCTCAATTTCAAGGTAGTACTTTTCATCGTGAAACCAATCAAAATCATCTCTATTTCTGTAATATATCCTCCATTCTATCAAATGAGACCTAAAAAACGAGAATACAACCATAAATACCATACGAAAATACACCTCAAATTCACCGTTTTAATCCAAAAACATGGTCGGAGTTTTTTTTTCTCATTATGCGCCGTGTGCTGCAGGATTTTTTTTATACTGTGCACACTGACCATGCAAACCCATTCTCTCACATGTAGGTCTACCAGCTTTCTCCTGCTAGATTTGAAAGGGTTAACAATGCTTCAACCATTAAATGGGTATTATCAAGCCACAAACAGTAACTAGCAACTTGATAAATTTACTGTAGGTGAATCATTGTCAATAAAGAATTTCACAATACCCTTACTACATGTCTCTCTTTATCATCCTATCCATATATCATACCATTACTTACTAAAGAAGATTCAAATTCATGCAAGCATTCTTAGATTAGCATTTAGAGATAAGGGGATAAAAAAAACAAGATTACGTTCCTGACAGGGATGTCTAATAAATAACCAACTAAACACAGAACGAGTAATGAAAAGGCAAACTGTAGATTTCAGAAAAAACTAGAAAAAAAAAAAAAACAATATTTCACACTCATTAGGAAGACTTACCTTGAAATCAAATGCATCAGGATTTACAAACAAACTGTCTCCCACTGCGTAATCATTCCATTTGTAAGATAACGATGCATAACATGTCTGGGGGGAAAAGCATGAACATGATAAATTTTTTTTTTTTTTTTTTTCAACAAGTCGGCCGACTCCCACCGAGGCAGGGTGACCCAAAAAAGAAAGAAAATCCCCAAAAAGAAAATACTTTCATCATCATTCAACACTTTCACCACACTCGCACATTATCACTGTTTTTGCAGAGGTGCTCAGAATACAACAGTCTAGAAGCATACACATATAAAGATACACAACATATCCCTCCAAACTGCCAATATCCCAAACATGATAAATATAAACATTATTTAAAAAAAAAAAAAAAAAACTTGGAAACAAAATAGCTATCCCCAAAAATATTAGCCTTGGTACAACTTTTCTGAAAGACAGTTATAACAAGTATTACAACAAAATAAATTCAAAGATGTTATATTATACAGCACTAAAAGTTTCAGAGGTACAGCATTGGCATACAATACAGATGGGTACACAACTTGGAAAAATTGCGAAAAATATGTGAAACTTCAATCAAAACAGATAAAAGCCAAATACCAAAGTAGAGTCAGAAAACCTCAGAATTCCATACTGGGGGCTTAGGAGTGGCTATCTGGTTGGTAGGGGAGGGTTATGAGACTTGTTTTGAAGCAGAATTATCACTTTTTATCGGGGGCTGAGGCCCCCAAGGCTTCCTGTGGTGCCACCCTAGGGAACCCTCACTGTAGAGTATATATATATATGTATGTATGAATACATGCATATATACATTCTACTAAGAGTACATGCATGCATGTACTCTACTAAGAGTACATAATGCATGCATATCACCATATAGAGTACATACATACAAGAACATCACCTGCTTATTGTGATTTTACTGCATGTAAGTATAAACTCTTCTTAAGTACATACATGCATACATATATATGTATGTATGAGACAAAGAAAAAGCAAGCAATCCTGCCAGGACAAAAAATTTCTTGGCAAGCCTCCATTTTACTCTCCAATGACAAGAATGATATCATCATCCTGTATTGCTGCTGTCTACCACCCTACTACCTGTCTCAGATTTTGAAAAGCTGCCATACAGCACAAAGAGAAACAGATATAACAAGAGAGAAAGCTGAGTCACATGAATTTCTACTCAACACATACAATACCTGGTTTTGTGCAGACTCTTCCTCCAGTTTTTTACCCAAAACACACATTTCTTTTAGTTCTGCCTCTTTTAAGCGAGCACAGCAAACACAGTGACGGTGCTTCATGGAATCCTCAGGTTCCTGTAATATTATAATAAAAAAAGAGGCGCTAAATCACAAGGGGGTCCTGTAATATTTATATTGCTAATTTCTCTAATAATTTTTTTTACATCATTCTCAACACATACATAGATAAACATCTAGAATTAATTAGTACTTATATTTGAATTCCAAATAATCAGTAGACTGGTAATTTTTTTTCAGACAGTTTAGATGTCACTCTAAGCAGCAAATATCCCAAACCCCTCCTTTAAAGTGCAGGCATTGTACTTTGCACCTCCAGGACTCAAGTCCAGCTAACTAATAAAATTATACTTAAAAATATAATTAATATAAAAGATTTTTCAATGAGGCAAATTTATGTACAGCAGAATCTCGCACTTCACCTGTTATTTTTTTTTCATTTTTAGTACAGTATATTATCACTACACGTTGTCGAGTTTGAAAACTAACGCTTCTGCGTGAAATTGGGCTTGAGAGTGCACAAGGAAATTTTCCCTTTCATGCCTAAAACAATGTTTATGTTTTAAAGGGATGCCTAGTTTGGCTCCTTAGTAAGTACAACCTCCCCTGCAGTCAGATGTCTCTAGCACACATACCATACCATACCTTCCCTTGCATTCAACACTTCATTTTCAATCTTGTCATCACCCGGTCCTGTCTCTAGATATTAACCAAAGTACCAAAAATAAATACTACTGACAAAGGTGCCAAGTAGTAGTTTAAGAATGAAGCCTATGCCTTTTTTGAAAGAAGAAAAAGGAGAGATAAGAAAAAAAAAACTTGAGATGATAAAGAATAAAGGTACTTAAAGGTGGTTCTAATACCTGTACATTTCAAACTGAAACAGGAAGGTGAAGATAAAGCACAATAAAATGACTAATCCTGATTAAAGCCTGCTGAAACAATTTTTTTTTTTTTTATTAACACATCGAATGTTTCCCACCAAGGCAGGGTGGATTGAAAAAAGAAAAACTTTCTTCATCATTCACTCCATCACTGTCTTACCAGAGACATGCCTACACTACAGTTATAAAACTGCAACATTAACCCCTCAACTGTCCAAACATAGATCTACATTTTTGCGTGTAGTGCTCCGACCTTGATTTTCTCCATAAGAAAGCATGTAAAAAAAAGTAGATCTATGTTCTGAACGCTACACAAGCGAACGTAGATCTACGTTTGGACAGTTTAAGGGTTAACACCCCTTCTTCAGAGTGCAGACACTGTACTTCCCATGTCCAGGACTCAAGACCAGCCTGCCGGTTTCCCTGAATCCCTTCATAAATGTTAGTTTGCTCACACTCCAACAGCATGTCAAGTATTAAAAACCATTTGTCTCCATTCACTATCAAATATGCTCACGCATGCTTGCTGGAAGTCCAAGCCCTTCACACACATAACCTAATTTACCCCCTCCCTCCAACCTTTCCAAGGCTGACCCCTACCCCACCTTCCCTTCACTACAGATTTGTATACTCTCGAAGTCATTCTATTTTGCTCCACCCTCTCTACATGTCCAAACCATCTCAACCCCTCCTCAGCTCTCTGGATAATAGTTTTGGTAATCCCACACCTCCTCCTAATCTCCAAACTACAGATTCTCTGCATAATATTCACACCACACATTGCCCTCAGACATGACATCTCCATTGCCTCCAGCCTTCTCCTTGTTGCAACATTCACAACCCATGCCTCACACCCATACAAGATCATTGGTATAACTATACTCTCAAACATTTCCCTCTTTGCTTACATGGATAAAGTTCTTTGTCTCCACAGACTCCTCAGTGCACCACTCACCTTTTTTCCCTCGTCAATTCTATGGTTCACCTCATCCGTCATAGACCCATCTGCTGACACGTCCACTCCCAAATATCTGAAAACATTCACCTCCTCCATACTCTCCCTCCAATCTGATATCCAATCTTCCATTACCTAATTTTTTTATCCTCATCACCTTAGTGCTGAAACAAATAATAATAATATCTTTGGACGTCACATTGGAGAGAGGGAGTATGGAAGAAGTGAATGTTTTCAGATATTTGGGAGTTGACCTGTCAGCGGATGGGTTTATGAAGGATGAGGTTAATTACAGAATTGATGAAGCACGAGAGAAAAAAGCACATGGCATCACTCCTAGTTTTCCAATATTCTTCACTAAACAAAGCTATTTTTTTTAACATGTCTGCCATTTCCCACCAAGTCAGGGTGACCCAAAAAGAAAGAAAAAACTTTCACCTTCACTCATACATAATTATTCTCTCTGCAGAGGTGCTCAATTACGACAGTTGAGAAGTCCCTCCAAACTGCCAATATCCTGAACCCCCCCTTTAAAGTGCAGGCACTGTACTTCCCATTTCCAGGACTCAAGTCCGGCTAACCGGTTTCCATGAATCTCTTCACAAAATATTACCCTGCTCACATTCCAACAGCTCATCAGGTCCCAAAAACTATTCATCTCCATTCACTCCTATCTTACATGCTCTCACACTTTCTGGAAGTCCAAGCCCCTCGCCCACAAAACCTCCTTTACCCCCTCATTCCAACTTTTTCGGGGACGACCCCTACTCTGCCTTCCTTTACCAACAGATTTATATGCTCTCCAAGTTATTCTATTTTGTTCCATTCTCTCTAAATGACCAAACCACCTCAACAGCTCTGACTAATACTTTTAGTAACTCCACACCTCCTTCTAATTTACACACTACGAATTCTCTGCATAATATTTACACCACACATTGCCCTTCGACACATCTCCACTGATATTATATAAAGTTCCAATTTAAGAAATGTAACCTGTACAATATGCGAGACTTCACTGTACATTCTATATTACACTTCTAACAATTTTTATAATGTACTAACATTTTTCTCTTGAGGGACATCCTCAAAGCGGCCATTCTGGGGCTTATAAATCTTCTGGTACCAGTAGTTAGAGCCATCGTCAATGCTGACTGGGTAGTATGCATCTGGATCATTATCACCTCCAAGGTCTTTCCAATTAGAGGGAACTTCATAGTGAATCACAGTGACCTATAGGACAAATACAACATTCAATTCAAATATTTATGATACTCAGGGCAGAATAACTTGCATAAAATTTTAAAGAAATTTTTGAGAATATTGTTTTAATTTATCAACTCAAAGATTAAGAAAAAGACACAAACCAACATGGAGAAAATAAAAGACAAGTATACAGATTTCTGAGCAAACAAGCCTTAATACCCACCTTCTTCATTATAGAACTCAGAAGAGTATCCTCACAGTCATCAATTATGAAGAGCTCAAGGGGATCAGCAGTTTCACCAAGAACAGTGTCACTACCTCGGCAGTACCAGTCAGCATGGAAGTGTTGCTCTCCACGTCCATCTTCCCACATGTGGTTGATACGAGCAATATAAACTGGGATCTTTGGGTCATCAGGTGCTACAATCACATTGTCATTCACATGGTATTCTTCATTGTTAATCATTACTGACTTGTAGTAAGTTCTCTTGCCCTCTACAATGACAGGATCCCCTACCCAAGATATATGATGTGTGTGTCTTTGTATGCGATGCCGTTTGGGCTCTGAAGGTACAATTTCTCCAATCGCAATACCTTCAAGATCCTCACTGTCATCATCATCTTCAGCTTCAGCTATGACCCTATTTGGACATTTTCGGTCAATGCAGCACTGTTTTGATTTACCAGAGCCACCAAATTTTATCATATCTTTACAGTGCTTACACTGGCCACAGTCTGGTCTTTGGCACGTATCGCAAACACCACAGCGCTGTCTTCTTGTGCCTTGCAGATTCTCTTTATCCGATTCAATTTGGCCAGAAAAGAAGGATTCAAACAGATTCTTAACAAGTGGTGTAGTGGTTGCTTTAGTCCATTTTGGCATTTTAATTACCTTTAATTTTGGACCAGTGCGTCTTAAAGCTCTGCGTTTTCCAAGAGTAACCCCAGCTAACTTGATTAGCGATCTTATACATGGAGCTGTAATGAGCATGTCATCAGTTTCATTTCCTGCCAGGTCAAAGTTGTGAACCTGCAAGAATAAATCTTGATTAATGATATAAAAATGTTTGAATGGTAACTTTAAACATTGTACAATGATACATGAGAAACCGCTTAAATTAAGAAACAATGGCAAGGGATGTCTAAATGTTACATCCACATTTGTCTGTTCAAGAGAGGATGGGGGAGGGGGTCACACTGAAGCTGAAATACACAGATCCCTCTCACTCATATTACATATTTCTATCCGAGTTATTTCTCACTTGGTATATACACTAAATTCTGCAGTTCAGGCATCTGAATTGTGATGTCCAAGTACTTCTGGCAAAATAGCTACTGAATGCATAATGGTGGGATATGGTTGAGGTGAAAAAAGTGCAAGCCGGTGAACTTACAAGTATGAAATAAAATAAAAAGGAAGGAGCAATGACAAAATTTTTTAAACACCTATTAAAATCTATTTATTAAAACACTGCCTTTTTTTGATTAAATAAAATGTTGAAACCTATTAACAGCCAATTAATGCTTGGCAAATACATAAATAGATATCTCGAAGCATTTTCACTGCCTCCAACCCAATACTGTAGCAAATTTAACCCCTTGACTGTCGCAACTCCCAATCCTGAAGTGTCTCCTGGTGTCGCAAAATTTAAAAACAAAAAATTAGTTTTTCTTATGAAGTGATAGAGAATCTTTTCCCGATTGTAATGACACCAAAAACATGAAATTTGACAGAAAACTGACGGAATTACGCTCTCACAAAGTTAGCGACCTCAGCGATATTTACAAATTGGCGATTTCGCCCACTTTGAGCCCTATTTTCGGCTAATTCCATTGTTCCAGCCAACCAAACTCATAACTATTTTTTTAGAAATCCATTTTTCTATCCATTGAGTACAAGAGACTGCCCATTTACCGATTTCAACTACCTAATAACGTGGTCAGAAATTTGCAATTTGGCCAATTTCACGAAAATTAAAAAATATGACAATTTCAAAATAAGGTCCAGAATGAACAAAGCAGACATTCCTGGCTTTAAAATAACATTTTCTTTGTTCATCAGTCACGTCTCCAGGCCCCTCTGATATTACTTTTGCTTTCTATTTTGAATTTTTATTCAAACAAAAAATAGAAGATTTACTAATATGCAGACTAATGCAATACTGTAATAATTGTATAAATAACATCAACCCATTCATGACTGCATATTAGAATGGCTCGTTGGACATTTATTGGACAATGACATCATTTGTTTACTTTTGAACATCTGCAAAAATCAAACATTTCCCCTACTTTGAGCTCCATTTCCAGGTTCTTTTTATAGAAAAATCAATCAAAATCACCTCTTTTTCTATAATATGTTTTCCATTCTATCAAATGAGACCAAGAAAACGAGAATACAACCATAAATACTATACGAAAATAGACCACAAAGTCGGCATTTTAATTAAAAAAAAACAATCGTTTTTTTCTCATTATGCACTGCATGCTGCAAGATTTTTTTTATATGGTGCACACTGACCACACAGACCCATTCTCTCATATGTGGGCCTATCAGCTTTCTCCTGCTTGAGTTGAAGCCGCTAGAATTTATGAGTATATACACGTCAAACACAGTACCTCGTAAGATGTATAAGTACGACCTCAACAGTCAAAGGGTTAAAAAAATGTTTCAAACTAGGGGTGTGCCAAAAAATTGGTATCAATAAGTATCAGTTAATTTTAATGGTACGAATATTGCCTTAAAACCAGCGGTGGGCACAGCTAACCGAAAAGTTAACTTCACTAACTGCTAATCTGCTAACTAAAAAATTAGCTCCACTAACGCTATATGGCCAAAAAAATTAGCAGAAGCTAACGCTAAACGCTAACTTTTTCACATGAATTCAGGTTTGGTTTACTTCTTTTTTTATTTTACACAGGGTTTGACAAGGTTAGGTTAAGGATCCCTAGCTTTATTGGCAAGCTATTTACAGGTTAAGGATTCCTAAATTTATTGACAAGCTAAGAGCTGTTACCTACATCAGCTCATTTGAAAGCATTTTTATTGTCATGTGACATACAAGTAGGGAACAGGATGAAGTTGCAGCCATCTGTAGGCCAGCATTTTCATCTGATCAACTGACTATCTCGTTGACATCATAATGCTGTACGAATGTGTTCCAGACTCTAGTCATCCTGGGGATAAATGATCTCAGATGAAGTGATGTTCTGGAGAAGGGTACAGCTAGAGTGAAGTTGCTGAAGTTACTTTAACTTTTAAGACTTTTAGAACAGATCTGGAGAGCTTCCTATTAAGATACAGAATGCCAAGGTCATATGATGATCAAGTGCCACTGGTGCAAAAATAGCAATTGTTTAACCCTTTGACTGTTTTGGTCATATATACACGTCTTACAAGCCAGTGTTTTTGACATATTTATACTCCAAAATTCTAGCGGCTTCAAATCAAGCAGGAGAAAGCTGGTAGGCCCACATGTGAGAGAATGGGTCTGTGTGGTCAGTGGGCACAGCATAATAAAAAAAAAACTGCAGCACGCAGTGCATAACGACAAAAGAACCTCCAACCGTGTTTTAGGATTAAAACGCCGACTTTGAGGTGCATTTTTGTATAGTATATATGGTTGTATTCTCGTTTTCTTGGTCTCATTTGATAGAATGGAAGACATATTACAGAAATAGAGATGATTCTGATTGGTTTCACAATGAAAAAGACCTTGAAATTGAGCTCAAAGTAGCAGAAATGTTCAAATTTTGCCAATGTTCAAGAGTAAACAAATTACGTCATTGTCCAATAAGTGTCCAATTAGCCCTTCTAATATGCAGTCACAAATGGGTTGACGTTATTTATACAATTATTACAATAATGCAGTAGTCTGTATAACAGTAGATCTTCTATTTTTTGTGTGAATAAAAATTCAAAATAGAAAGCAAGAGTAATATAAGAGGAGCCTGGAGATGTGACTGATGAACAGAGAAAATGTTATTTTAGTGCCAGGAATGTCTGCATTGTTCATTCTGGACCCTATTTTGAAATTGGCATCTTTTTTTAATTTGCGTTAAATTGGTCAAATTGCCAATTTCTGACCACTTTGCTGGGTAGTTAAAACCAGTAAATGGGAAGTTTCTTGTACTCAGTCGATAGAACAAATGACGTTTTAAAGAAATAGCTATGAGTTTGGTCAACTGGAACTCTGGAATTGGTTGAAAATAGGGCTCAAATTGAGTGAAATCACCAACGCATAAACATAGCCGAGATCACTTATTTCGTGAGAGCGTAATTCCTCAAGTTTTCCATCAAATTTCGTACTTTTGGTGTCAAACACCGGGAAAAAATTCTGTATCATTTCATAAGAAAAAATAATTTTTTTTTTTTCAAAAATTTTGTAACGCAAAGAGACTTTAGGATTTGGGGTCGCAACAGTCAAAGGGTTAATTTTGTGAAGTAACGCGAGCAACCAACAAGGACACACTTGTCACTGCACTGAAGCCCCATAGCACCCAAACAGATTGAGTTAGCTTATCTGACTGTTTTCTCCATTAGTTCCAGGTACTCATTGTATTCATTCATTTTATCCCGTTTCTGTTCGTGTTTGCATTTAACTTAATTTAGATTTCAAACCCAATAAACTACAAACAAGTAGTTGAAAATCGTGCCAACTTATCACTGCACCAGTGATACAGTCGTACAGATGCACACAAACAGTTAAATGAACTACTGACACCAAACATCAGTTTAAATCAAACATACACCGACTGTTGGAGAAATGCCCACAACAGACAGGAACAAACACATGTGCCATTAAAAAGGCATTGCTTTCCAACTACCAACAGCATATGAATTTCTTTTTAGTGGACTCAAAGTTAGCGGAACTTTATTTAGAGGAAGCTAATTGGTCCACTAACGGTTTCCGAAGTTAGCGGAAACGCTAATCAGGTAAATAATAAGCTAAGTCTAGTAATTAGTGGTTAGCGGACTAGTGGAACTGTGCCCCCCACTACTTAAAACTTGAGAGCAGGTTTTTTTAACATGCTGGCTGTCTCCCAACAAGGCAGGGTGGCCCAAAAAAGAGCAAAGGTATCAGTATCGGCGAAAATCTTGGTATTGTCATATACCTACTCCACACATCTAAATAATCATTGGTACAACTTCCCAGTATTATCCATTAACAGAAATAATAAAAATATGATAAATTTAAACACCAAACCTACTCATAATCAAATGCTTCAAATACTAAACAAAAATAATTTACAAAATATTACTACAGTATATGGAGAAAAAACAGATTAGCCAAAAGGCTTAAATCGGTAGTGTTGAGGTTTTGAACCTTTTAAGTGCATTATTCATCTTACCTGATCACAAACAAATTGTGCATGTCTCAAGAGAGTATCTTCAGTTATTACTGCTATACCACTTGGAGGTACAGTTGTCTGTAACTTGTTCAACAAATCTTCATATGCAGCATCATCATTGTTCACCAAAAACTCAATCACTAGTTTACTTATGTAAATTTTCTCTCGCACAGCATCAACAAATGGGGCATAGGCATCGCTTGGTTCCATGAGGATGTATTCCGCATATGCAGTAGAAAATCCAATCAACGCCTTTTCCCCTGTAGTAATTGCATTAGTTTGGAAAATTTGTTCATTAAAACAAATCAATTGAAGACCACATCAAGACAGAAAATTGAGAGAAATGTGGTTAGGAACCAACTAACAGGGTTATAAAATGTACTTACATAATAGCCTGTAAGTCTGATTTCAACTTTAACAAAAATTAAGATTTTGTTGCCGATTTGCGAAGATTGAAGATCTTAAGTCAGACACTGCCTAAGATTCTCCAGTATAACCACTACTATTTATTTCACTGTATCTTGACAAAGTTTGTATTAACATCTGTATACCTCAATCTAACTTAACTTTGCTAACTATATTACCTATACTGTATTTACACTACTATAAAATGTAGATGATTTTAGTAATTAACAAAACTAAAAAATATAAGTATTACCTCCATCAAAACCAGATATCCACCACTCATTGATAGGCCCCATTTCTTTTGCAGGAACTCCACCTTCAATTGTTGGGTCTTCTTCATAGATTGGCTTCACATAGCCAGAAAAGTAGAGGAGGACATTGCGTTCAATCAAACCTCCATCAAAGGGACAGAGATGACCCGCTTTGTCATACACACTATAAAAAAAAAAAAATTACCTATCCAAATACATAGATATTTACTAAAACCACATTAGCTTTTATATTTGCACGCTTTTTAATCAAAAAGCCTTCACTTGTGTAGGCAAGAGAAAGTGCGTGAATGATGTATGTACACAAAAGTATGTTCATACGTTGTGCAGGAATGTGCAATGAATGAATGAAATTATGAATTAATGTACATGTGGGCAGAGTACATATGCATTTTATTTTTTATAGCTAGTATTAATCACATGATTTATACTTACTTAAAACCAGTTATCTTTTGCTGTGGCCGCTCATCATATTCATTGATAAATTCTTCTTCTCCAGTAAAAAGTGAAAGCTTGGAGTCAGTGAGTGCAATAAATTCATCCAGTGCCCCTTCAGGGTGTCCGGGGAAGAGAAGAAGTTCGGGACTATTTAAACGCTGGCGGCAAATCTCACAACGACTTGACAAACTTTGTAAGGGCCGAGGACTGTTCTCACTGAAAAATATTAGCATTAAATTTTTTATCTTCACATCTTGCATGAAATAACTGAACAATTCTTAATTCAATGGTGTTTCTTGATGCTTTCATTTAACTTATTAAAGATTTCCCACTCCAATGCATTTTAACAATGGCTGTCTATCACTGAGGAGGTATGGGTGCCCCCAAAAGAAAAACACACTATCATTAATTTAATCCCTGTCTTGCCAAAAGTGTACCGACATTACAGTTCATATGACTCTGCAACCTGTAACATTCTCACCTCTCCTTTAAAATGCAGGCACTGTACTGCCCACTTTCAGGGCTCAAGTCCAGCTAACTGGTTTTTCCTGAATTCCTACAGCAACTTTCTTATTTTTTACTATGCCTTCTAACATCTGCTTTCTCTTTTGATCTATGAGTTGCAAGCTCTATAATTAAGCAAACTTCAGAGAAGATAAAAAAAATCTATTACAAAATTGCTTCCAAAGTGAAGAAAAAGAAAAAAGTCATGAGGAAAGGCTTGACCACTGAACATGAACTCTTTGATAGACAGAAAAAGTGTTATTTACAGTGTGGTTTTAAGATCATAAATATGGTAGATATGAGAAACAAAGACAATCTCTAAGCACATTGACAGGTAGGAATAAAAGTCATTGGTAGAGTGAATATGTATCATACCAAAAATGGAAATATAACTAAAATTTTTATTGCAGTCATGTATTTATATGAACAACACTGGTTATAAACACAAAATGCAAGAAACCCAGAATTATTTTTATAGATTAAATATTTAGCCAGACTTGAGCTTTGGAAGTGAAAGGCCCAGTGCCTGCAATCTTAAATAGAAGCCGGGAAAAGTTTTGGCTCAAAGTCATTTGAATTGTGATATATGCATACTTCTGGCAAGACAGTAATTGCATGAGTTATGGTGATTGTCTTTCCTTATTTGAGTCACTTTACCTTAGTGGAAAACAGCCAATGTTACAGAATTAATTTTTTTTTTTCCAACGAACCCGCTGTATCCCACCGAGGCAGGGTGACCTAAAAATTTGGTAATACAGAATTAGATATTCTTAGCTATTCAACTTTACCATAACAGTGTAACACTTCTCAAACTTAGAGTTGAATGAATTCACAGTGCACTCCTACATAACATTATCCTTTCTTTTTAACTCGGGCTTTCCATCTTGATAAGCCTAATAAATTGTGTGAGAGAAGTTGCTTAAGTCCAAGCCCGGGCTGACCTACTGGCATTTCCACACATTTGTTTCCTAAACCACTGACATTACTGAAATGAAGATTCTTAATTCATCAGCTGTGACAGATTGCACTGCAACAAATGTGATTTTACCTAATAATTGGCCTTAGTCAATATAAAAACTATTTAATATACTCTCTACATGTTAAAAAAAAGCAAACTTTCATATTTCTAAAAAATAATAGTGTGAAACTTAGGCTATAAAAGGATGGGTCAGGAATGTTGTGGTTTGAAGGACTGTTTGAACTACAATGTCTCTGCACTTCTGGAAAGACAGCTAAAGAATGAATGACAGAGAATGTGTTTCATTCTTGGGTCACCCTACCTTGGTGAGAAATACATACAACCTCTCCTCACTTAACGACAGAATTCCGTTCCTAAGACCATGTCGGTAAACGAATCTGTCGCTAAGTGAAAAGCATACTATAATGGTAGTGGGTTTGTATCAACCATCTTTGATAGTGTTTTAATGTCACCTGTGCACCATTTATTTCTGGTATATCTTTAACCCTTTCAGGGTCCCCAGGCCCTCTCCAAGACTTGTTCTCAGGGTCGCCCAAATTTAAAAAAAAAAAAAAAAAAAATCTTATGAAAAGATAGAGAATCTTTTCCCGATCACAATGACACCAAAAGTATGAAATTTGATGGAAAAGTTAGGGAATTATGCTCTCGCGAAATTAGCGGTCTCGACGATGTTTACGCATCGGCGATTTTGCCCACTTCCAGCCCTATTTTCAGCCAATTCCAGTGTACTAGTCGACAAAAATCATAACTATTTTGCTAGAACTCCATTTTTTCTATCGAATGAGTACAAGAAACCACCCATTTACCAATTTCAACTATCCAATACAGTGGTCAGAATTTAGCAATTTTGCCAATTTCACACAAATTTCAAAAGATGCCAATTTCCAAATAGTCCAGAATAAACAAAAAAGACATTCCTGGCACTAAAATAACATTTCCTCTGTTCATTAGTCACGTCCCCATGCCCCTCTTACATTCTTTTGCTTTCCACTTTGAATTTTTTATTCTCACAAAAAATAAAAGATTTACTGTTATGCAAAAAACTGCATTAGTGTAGAAATGGTATAAAAAATATCAGCGTACTTGTGAAAGAATATCAGACTCGCCAGTTGATGTGTACTGGACGCTTAGCATTTGTTTACTTTTGAACTTTGGTAAAAAATGAACATTTCTGCTACTTCGAGCTCAATTTCAAGGTACTTTTCATCGTAAAACCAGTCAAAATCATCTCAATTTCTGTAATATGTCTTCCATTCTATAAAATGAGATCAGGAAAGCTAGAATAGAGCAATAAATACCATACGAAAATACAGTGCAAAGTCAGTGTTTTAATCCAAAAACACGGTCAAAGTTTTTTTTTTCTCATTACGCACTGTGTGCTGCAGGATTTTTTTTTATACTGTGAACACTGACCACATAGACCCATTCTTTCATATGTAGGCCTACCAGCTTTCTCTCATTAGATCTGAGGGCGCTAGAATTTAGGAGTACTAGTACGTCAAAAACCCTGGTGCGTAAGCCGTACTAGTACATCCGAAACCCTGAAAGAGTTAAATGTTTATACATCATTGTACTGTATACATTATATTGTAATAAACACAATAGAAGAAATCAGTTCTAATATACCTTATTTAGGTATGCATACTGGTCAGACTGTCGTAAATCCGAGTCATCAGTAAACGAATATGTCACTAAGTAAAGAGAGGCTGTTTTTGTATGCCCTAGTTTATATATAAAACTATAGTACAGTGGACCCCCGCTTAATGATCACCTCCCAATGCGACGAATTATGTAAGTGTATTTATGTAAGTGCGTTTGTACGTGTATGTTTGGGGGGTCTGAAATGGACTAACCTACTTCACAATATTCCTTGTGGGAACAAATTCGGTCAGTACTGGCACCTGAACATACTTCTGGAATGAAAAAATATCGTTAACCGGGGGTCCACTGTATATGTATTTTTTGTTAGTATTTTTGGGTGTCTTGAACAGATTAATTGGATTTACATTATTTCTTATGGGAAATATTAACAATAAATACATTTTATAGAGAATAACTATAGTCTTACATACAAATTAGGGCATACAAAATCCAAGGGTCCACTGTATAGAACAATTGATTTTTTTTTTTGTTTTTAACATTACAAATATTACTTATTTAACAACCAATTATGAAAACAATGTTGTATTAAACTACTTTGGTTCATCCTTAAAACAGCCCTTTCCTAACCTATGTGATGTTTTATCTTCATTATGGTGGAGTTTTAGTTTTTTCTCTTCAGGTTCAGCATCTACTTCTTCCTCTTTATTTTCACTTTCTTCCTCACATTTACGCTTACTATTAACAGCTGCGAACATGTCAGCAACAGATCGCTGGACACCACAATTCTGGGAACTCCGTCTTTTATTCCGAGCACCACCTGCAGGTCAAGTATTGTAAATAAACAGACATGTATAACTAGTTACCAAGTAACAAATCTCCATAATCATTTAATAAGATAATACTATAGTTTAAATTATTTTACATACCAAGCCATAGCAGCAATTTTTCTACAACCCAGTGATTGGATAAATAAAATTTACAGTACTTGCCTACCTGGAATGTGCTCTGGGGGTTGACACCCCCACAGCCCAGTCCTTGACAAGGCCTTGCAGTGGATCAGGGCCTGATCAACCAGGCTGTAACTACTGACCACATGTAGTCCAACATAGGAACCACAGCCTGGCTGATCGGGTATTGATTTTAGTACCATAATGATCCTGAACTGCCCAAAATGCATGCATGCTAGTGGCTTTCTTTTGTACCTAACAATATTTTATTACATGTAAACTACATTACCTGTATACTGCAGAAAACAAGTAAAGTATTTGTATCAAGTTTTTCTGAAGCCATACAAATCACTAAAAAATTGATTAAGAGATGAATTGTGTAAAACAATGAAAAGCAGGGATGCCCTAATTACAAGAGATGACTGGTAAAACAGCTAGCTACTGTGAAACAATTATTACTAGCAACTTAAAGCTTAAGTACATCCTACCATTTACTTTCTTCTTTTGCAAAAGCTTTGCAGAAGCTTCCTCCACCTCCATGTGGTTATCCTCTTGTTTAAGCATGTCTTCCTCTTTATTGCTTGAGTTGCCATCTGATTCACTACTAGCTTTGCTGCTTTCTCCTCCTTGGCTTGTACTTTCACTGATGGCTTTGGGTGTATTTCCATTACTGACATTTCTGTCATTTTCCTTGTTAGCATTCTTGTTATCTCCGTCATTGGAAAATACACACACTTTTTCATTTAAGGATGTCAAGCCATCTTTTAGCTTCCCCAATGTTTGGTCAGTGTTCTTCTCATCACTTCCTGTTGCCAAATTTAAGGAGGATTCAAGCAGTTTCTCCAATTTGTTAAGGAATCCTTTCTGAAAGATAATAAATATTTAAGCTTGGCCTATTACAATCATCCATTACACATAAGTTATGTAATACAGCATAGCATACCTCTATTGTTGCTGTCTTTGATCAGAAAAATAATACAAAATTACAGAGCAGAAACAAGAAGTGAAAAAAAACTGAAAAAAAATCAAACATAGTAGAACCAGAGTAAGTTACTGTTAGGTTAGAGCAAAGATGAAACAGAAATTTAATGGTCCTCCATCCCTTAGTGCATAAGAGTTCCTTCAATAGCTTCACAAATTCCTCACTCATCAGCTCAATATTTAATAGCCCTCAGCAGTATGAACATCTTTATCTGGTACCGGTCTTTACTGGAATCTTCTGTCTGGTGCTTGACTTTCCAGCATCGCCAACTCATAAATGATTTTGTTTAGGGGGAAGTGTTATCTGTGGGGGGTTGCTGGCATTGTCATGGTGATGGGACTTGGGGTGGGGTAGTTTTTTTTCAAGTGGGTACAGTACAGGTCTTCCTCATTTTATGTTACAGATGTGTTCCTCACCCATAGTGAATAAAGCAAATTCACCATGTGTAAAACATAAGGCTTTGTTCCGAAACTTTGCAAGTTCCACATTTCTGGACTAATGTTAAAAAACAAACTTAACACACATGCATTAAGTAGTCATTTACAAAATATATAAATTTGGTCAACCAGCAACTGAGAAATAAAATAAAAGATTCAATAATAATTTTTCTCCCTCCACCACCATCCATCATGCTTGTCTTTGTCCGGATAAACAACACACAATGTGATTAAAACCCACTACAGGGATTTGTTCAGAAAAAGGCTCATTGGATTTACCATGTTTGTGAAATACCTGTGATTGATTTCAAAGGGTTTTTTTTTTTTTACTCTCAGCCCAGCCTGGGGCCAGGTCAACTAGGCAATCCTGTATGTACTCAAATCTATTCTTTTTCCATTAAATCTTTTACACAAATACAAATATAAACTAGTTTAGCCATGGGGAAGTAAAACAGAATTCTTGTTCTGTAAGCCATGCGTGTTGTAAGAGGCGACTAAAATGCTGGGAGCAAGGGGCTAGTAACCCCTTCTGCATACATTATTAAATTTAAAAAGAAACTTTTGTTTTTCTTTCTAGGTTACCCTGCCCTGGTGAGACATGGCCGGATTGTTGAGAAAAATTCTTAAAAATCAGCAGTAATCACATAAAAGCAAAAAGCTCACAGCACCCACCCTCTCCAATTGCCTAAGAGTTTTTTTTACCAAATAAATGTATAGTATATTCCCCATAGGAGTAGGGGATGCTGCACATAAGCAAATTTACACACAGCAAATCAGTATAAATTTAGCCAAGGAAACCTGTACTGTATGGAAAGTTGAGCCTTCTATTAGTAGATAGGTATGTGCTTGATGGTATGTATTTTTTTTTTGGGGGGGGAGGGGAGGGGTATATGGAGATGTAGAAATGCAAGTGGGAGGACCACTACAGTGGTTTTGGGGGTATAACATGCAGTGTTGGTGTAAGTGAAGGGGTTATCAGAGTGGATGGGAGAGGGCAATATGGGCTATTGTGGTAAGCATTAGCAATTTGAGGATATTGTTAGGAAGTGCTTAATAGTTGTTGGTTGTGTACACTTGTATACAACTTGTAAAGCACTAAACCTATGTGAGTTATTCAGCACTTTACTCCTCTATCTGCTACAGACTAAGGAAGTTTGAGTGGGAAGAAGGGAGTGGGCATGAGTTGAATGATTGCTTCTGCCAAGTAGTGTGTGCATGCAGTACATAAAGTGTAATCTTCACATGTGAAGTACCTTTCAGTGTTAAACGATGAAAAGTAAACACACTACTCTAAACATAAAGTTAACAGTACATCTATTTTGCATTAATTAAAAGTAATAAATATCATCAGTGAAATTTACAATAAAGTCTTCAAACCTCGGTTATTTCACCAAGACTGAGATCCTTCTCAAGCTGTGTAATATTCTTTTGATCAGATTCCATTAAATGACTGCTGAGTAGTAACCGTAGCCGCTTAGTGTAGCCTTTCTGAGTAACTTCTTCTTCCTGATATTCTTCTTTAAGTTGATCAATTCTGAAATGCACAGGGCATTAACCTTGGATAACCCAATGATTATTCTAGCAGTATAATGGTAATACATTATGAAAACAATCTAGGATAAAGCCAAAAAACAAGGAAATTACTTTATTTCCAAGTTGCTGCATTAAAACTGGTACAATTTCTGACCAGATCAATCTTTCACAATCAACTTATGCTTGACATTAGAAACAGTATTAACTGAATGTTGCTCCTTGGCATATTTTGGTGATAAAATATAGTTCAAGATGTCCAGTATTAAGTGGGTTTCACCATGGTTCCATCAAGTATAAAACAAATTCCAACCACACAATAGAGCGAAAAACTAACGTCAAAGACCTGGGAGTGATCATGTCGGATGATCTCACCTTCAAGGACCATAACACTGTATCAATTGCATCTGCTAGGAAAATGACAGGATGGATAATGAGAACCTTCAAAACTAGGGATGCCAAGCCCATGATGACACTCTTCAGGTCGCTTGTTCTATCTAGGCTGGAATATTGCTGCACACTAACAGCACCTTTCAAGGCAGGCGAAATTGCTGAACTAGAAAATGTACAGAGAACCTTCACGGCGCGCATAACGGAGATAAAACACCTCAATTACTGGGAGCGCTTGAAGTTCCTGAACCTGTACTCCCTGAAATACAGACGGGAAAGATACATGATAATATACACCTGGAAAATCCTAGAGGGACTAGTACCAAACTTGCACACAAAAATCACTCCCTACAAAAGCAAAAGACTTGGCAGACGATGCAACATCCCCCCAATGAAAAGCAGGGGTGTCATTAGCATGTTAAGAGACAACACAATAAGTGTCAGGGGCCCAAGACTGTTCAACTGCCTCCCAGTATACATAAGGGGGATTACCAATAGACCCCCTGGCTGTCTTCAAGCAGGCACTGAACAAGCACCTAAAGTCGGTACCTGACCAGCCGGGCTGTGGTTCGTACATTGGATTGCATGCAGCCAGCAGTAACAGCCTGGCTGATCAGGCCGATCCACCACGAGGCCTGGTCACAGACCGGGCCGCAGGGGCGTTGACCCCTGGAACTCTCTCCAGGTAAACTCCAGGTAATACTGTTGTGCAAATAGTGAAAACTTAACAAAACCTATTGTAATCTTATGTAACTAACATAACAGAACCTTAATGTTATAGCATGTTAGCATTTACATTTACTATGATCAGCCAGGAATGTCTAATAATTTTCCAATGTAGGATTTGAGCCAAAATGAGGGAATTAGTTTTACTATTACTGCCCAAAATATTATTAAGTAAGTTTATTCAGGTATACACAAATTCAGTTACATAGATTATCATACATAGCAGCATATGTGTAGAGAACCTAGGATAACCCAAGAAAGTCAGAGTGACTTATTTCCATTGATTGTATTATTATTACAATCATATTTTGGGCAGTCATATGCTGTCCAAAATAACAATTTGCACTAAGAGTTATTCTGTGCTTAAGATAGCTGGTACATTTCGTAAAAAATAATGTCCGAGAAGCAGTCTTCTGTTATAGCCTAAACACAAGTTGGATATTTAACCACGAGCCAAAAGGAAAGTTCTGACTTAATTAATGCTAATTAATCTTTCTAGACTGCAAAATTTTTACAAAAGTGTTTTAAATCTGTGTGGAATATGCAGCACTGCATGCTCAAAGCAAGTCCCTCATGAATATATTAACAGTGTTAAATAGCACTAACACTGCTATAACACCACCACTGATAATGCTAAATAGCACTACAAGTGCTAAACAGCACTACCAGTGCTAAATAGCACTACCAGTACTAAATAGCACCAGTGCTAAACAGCACTACCAGTACTAAATAGCACCAGTGCTAAACAGCACTACCAGTACTAAATAGTACTACCAGTGCTAAATAGTACTACCAGTGCTAAATAGTACTACCAGTGCTAAATAGTACTACCAGTGTTAAATAGTACTACCAGTGTTAAATAGTACTACCAGTGCTAAATAGTACTACCAGTGCTAAATAGTACTACCAGTACTAAATAGTACTACCAGTGCTAAATAGTACTACCAGTACTAAATAGTACTACCAGTACTAAATAGTACTACCAGTACTAAATAGTACTACCAGTACTAAATAGTACTACCAGTACTAAATAGTACTACCAGTGCTAAATAGTACTACCAGTGCTAAATAGTACTACCAGTACTAAATAGTACTACCAGTGCTAAATAGTACTACCAGTGCTAAATAGTACTACCAGTGCTAAATAGTACTACCAGTGCTAAATATTACTACCAGTACTAAATAGTACTACCAGTACTAAATAGTACTACCAGTGCTAAATAGTACTACCAGTGCTAAATAGTACTACCAGTGCTAAATAGTACTACCAGTACTAAATAGTACTACCAGTGCTAAATAGTACTATCACAGTGTTAAATACTGTCAGTGCTAAATAGCTCTAATAGAGCTAAATAAAATGCACTAGTGCTATATAGCACTAATTCACTGCTAAATAACACTCGGTAAATAGTATTATCAGAATAACAATGTAGAAAGAAAAAAATACTGAAAAGCTTACCGTTTATTAAGGTTTAAATCATTACATATTCAGAAATATAATTATAATAATAATCAAAAAGAAGCCCTAAACCACAAGGGCCATACAGCGCTACAGAAATATACAAAAGACAATTCTCACGAATTATAGCATAGATTATTATTATATATTTTCACGGTGGAGCGCTAAACCCATAGGTTACACAGCCTGGGAGGCATTGGGGCTGGATTCAAGAATTGGAGCACCGGTCCGATTCCTCGGATCAAGAGCCCCTCAGCCAGCACCAGGAACCTCCCGTAAGGAAACAGCAAGGAGCAATTAAGCCTTATATCTAAAGATTAAAACCTCAAGCAAAAGAAAATAAGCAATGTGACGTCCCATCACTGGGAAGACAAGAACCAGCATAACACTGGAGGTTTTACTAGCTTAGAAAACCCATCTTACTTTTTTCGGACATCTTCCGGGATCTTGGGTGCTTCAGCCACGCTCGGCATCACAAAAACCTGGCAAACACTATGTCGGAAATGATTAAAAGTCGGCTAAAACAGGAGAGCTGCAAGTTTTGGCGGTATATTATCCTTGTCTCCCGCCAACCTGAGGTGCTGCCATCTGTCTTCTTCCTCTGGTTATTACTTCTTCTCTTATGTTTTAAGTTTATTTAGGTATAGGTATACAGGTTAAGTTTATTTAGGTATAGGTACACAGGTCGAACATTAAAATGGTATAAAATACCGACAGGTTGTTAGGTAAGACACATATGCAACAGTTAGGTATCTTTATTTCGAAACGTTTCGCCTACACAGTAGGCTTCTTCAGTCGAGTACAGAAAAGTTGATAGGAGCAGAAGAGACTTGAAGACGATGTAATCAGTCCATCACCCTTAAAGTTTTGAGGTGGTCAGTCCCTCAGTCTGGAGAAGAGCATTGTTCCGTAGTCGGAACAATGCTCTTCTACAGGTACACAGGTCACACAGCTGAGTTACTTAGCTGTTTTAACCTTTACGGTTTATATAATAAGATATTACCAGGACCCCAATGGAAACAAGTCAATTTTTGACTTGTCTTGGTTATCCTAGGTAATTTACACATATGTTACTATGTATGATATATTGTGTAACTGTATTTATGTGTACATGTACCTAAATAAACTTACTTAAGAACCCAATGGAAATAAGTCACTCTGACTTACGTTATCCTACGTAATTTATACTATGTATGATAATTGTAGCTATGTGTATCTGTGCCTAAATAAACTTGCTTACTTACTAACTACAGTTATACCTCGTAACATGTGTAAATTACTTAAGATAACCCCCCCCCCCAAAAAAAAAAAAAAAATGTCAAAGTCACTTATTTCCACTGGAGTCTTAAGCCTATCAAAGAAGGGTCATTAAAACTGCATGTCACCTGCATTAGTCAAGGATATTTTAATCCTAAAAGGGGTTCAAATAAACTTTCAGTGAATATATACTCTGAGAGAAAAAGACACAGGCTTCCTGCTGGTGACAGGATATACTCATAACTATTTATAAAAATAGTGTAATGCATGAAAGACTATCAATTTGCTTACCCCACAGATTTTTTTTTTAATATTTTGCCACCGAAGTGGCTAGCTTATTGTGCAAAGAATCATCCATAATCACCATAAATAAAAATATCTTGTAGCATATCAATTACAAGTATTTCTGAGTGTTTGCCCTTGTGTTGTAGTTCCGTGCGCGCGTTTTCTTTGATGGCTCGCTTGGACGTGGCGCGTTTTTTTGTAAAGTAGAATTGAGCAGACAAGAATTTAAGATAAGATAAGATAAGATTTCGTTCGGATTTTTAACCCCGGAGGGTTAGCCACCCAGGATAACCCAAGAAAGTCAGTGCGTCATCGAGGACTGTCTAACTTATTTCCATTGGGGTCCTTAATCTTGTCCCCCAGGATGCGACCCACACCAGTCGACTAACACCCAGGTACCTACTTGCTGCTAGGTGAACAGGACAACAGGTGTAAGGAAACGTGTCGAAATGTTTCCACCCGCCGGGAATCGAACCCGGGCCCTCCGTGTGTGAAGCGGGAGCTTTAGCCACCATAAGCTCATGAGTGACACATGTGTGACGCTTAGGTATCCTTTACTAAGTATGATAATTGTACTTATGTATACTTGCACCTAAATAAACTTACAGACTATTATAATACCGAGATAGAAGCAGAGAGATAATCTTGAGTTGATCAGTGTTCCAGCCTTGATAGAGGGTGATAAGTCCCTTTTTCTAAAGCAGAGGCATGAGGTCAGAGACTCATATTTTGGAGCCAGATCTGAGGTGTAGCAGCTGGAGATAACGTTACAAGAGAGCGGGGGTCCACCAGTGGTCAATACCAGTAGGTGGCCTGATGGCTAAAGTTCTCGCTTTACACGGCGAGGGTCCGAGTTCGATTCCCGGCGAGGGTAGAAACATTGGGCGTGTTTCTTTACACCGGTTGTCTATGTTCCCCATCAGTAAAATGGGTACCTGGGTGTTAGTTAACTGGTGTGGGTCGCATCCTGGAACAAAACTGACCTAATTTGTCCGAAATGCTCAGCATAACAAGCGGCTTTCCGTATAGTAGTATGTCATTGATGTCAGCTATGGACTGTATACCTTGTACATATAACTGTAGAAGTAAAGCTATTGTTATTAAGACATGTGCAACACTTAAGTATCATTATATCACCATATGGAGAAGACCCGGGCCGGAAGTACCGGCGAACCTCTAATGAATCATTATTGTCGAAATGCCTCACCTGTGTAGCAGATTTCTTCAATTGAATCCATGTAATTATAATACTGGAGATAGAAGTGGAGAGGAAATTTTGAGGGGATCAGTCCTTCAGCCTTGAAGGTGGTCAGTCCCTTAACCTAAGGCAGAGGCATGAGACCAGAGATTTATATACAGGAGCCAAAAGTGAGGCGTATTATTATTATAATAAAAAAGAAGCGCTAAACCACAAGGTAAGTGAGGCGTAGCAGCTGGAGATGATGTCACAGGTGAGCAGGGGCCCATTAGTAGAAGTAGGTCGTGTTAAACATTTGTTAGTAATAATGTTAGAGAAGACATCCCCTGTATCAAGATGCCATGGACCCAGTGGACGGAGAACTGAGCCAGCAACAAAGAAATGTCATCCTCCGTATTAAGATGCCATGGATAAGCATCCCATACGGATTTAGAGCCTTCTCATCAACTTAGCAGTAATGATAGAATAGTTACTATGACACAGGGTATGACACTGAGAATGCAATCACTCAGTGAGTTTCATTAGTATAACAGAACTTGTTGAACATTTTGCACCCTTCATGTAGCCAGGGGGAGAGGCTCCCTGATGATAGTGAAGGGCTCCTGATCCAAGACAAAGGAGATATCTTACGTTTCCTAGGATCAAACCAGAGTCTCTCCAACCCTCCCTCTCTCTCCATTTACCAGGCTTTGTATGATTCATCCGGATTTACTGCTTCCCGTGGTTCAATAATAACAATAATAATAATATGTGGGGCTGAGGGCCACTAACAGCAACAGTCTGACTGACCAGGCAAGCACCAGATGAGCCTGGCCCATGGCCGGGCTCCAGGAGTAAAAAAAACTCTTGAAACTCATCAAAAGTATATAATTATGGGGAGGGGAAGCATTGAGGAAGGGAAAGGTAGCTCTGATACCTTGGGTCATGATCCCTTCACCATCAACAAGGCAACATTCAAGGGGGAAGGGGTCGAGATAGTGCGCATGCGCATGGTCAAAGCAGATCAGAAGCCCAAATTATTTAAGTCTCAGTACTCGCCCCGGCGGCGCAGTGTGAGGGCTGTCTTCAGGTTTTCCTGCCCGCTCAGCCTCACAGAAAATTCCTGGCGTACTTCTAAATCTTCGCATGTCTGAGGTTCTTGTCCATTCAGCCTCACAGAAAGTTCATGCCTGAGTGCCCATTACGGTAGTCTGTAATTATGTTGAACACCTACACTTTTCGTGAAGAATATTGGACAGAAACTATATGAAGCTTCGCTGAAGTTGTTTAATTTTGTAGAATGATCTGGACGCCAAAATATAAAATACTCGTCATATTGTGAGTAGAAACTATGTAACTTGTTCTAGATTATAGATATTATATATATATATATATATATATATATATATATATATATATATTTATATATATATATATATATATATATATATATATATATATATATATAATACACATACATATACAGTATACTAATATAGGCTGCATGTTTGTATTTTAATTTTTAAAGGGGTGGACCTGTAAGCCAGTGGAAGGCCTCGGTCAGATGACCAAAAACTCCAACGGCGGGTCATCGCCTGTCAGGAAACACTTGTCCTGTTTCCTGACAAACCTTACCTAACCTAATATATTTATTGATAATAATATTGATGTTAAGAGGGAGTAGGCTTCACTACAAGAATGACTTGCAGAAACAAGCTGGTAATATTTTCTTTTAATTCACAAAATGCAGTAGTACTTTTTGGTTATGAATTTTGGGAATTTTTTTTTTGTTGAATAGACTATAGACAGATGCTGTGTATGTCTATAATTGTTGTATTAATCACGTTTTAATTATAGGTAAGCAGTGTTGTTAAGTGATACGACTTAGCCAAGAAAAACCCAATAATACCCAAATAGTGGAGCTCATTTCCACTCTGATATTATTTTCTATAAATCTAACCTTGATGCTGATGAACTTTTAGTTTAATATCCGTATTATGTACCCCATACCCATCCTGTGGGCGGTCTATGGTATTGATGAAGGGATCGTGGTCTAATGAATTGGAGTTAACCAACCCTTGGATCAAACCTGATTTACCCTCCATTCTCCAGGCGTTATGTCACCCTTGTGAGTTTAGCGCTTCTCCATTTGTGCCAGAGGAGTGTGTTTAGTGTTCAAATGTCAACTGCCTCAGTATATTGTGGAACTTAGGAATGTCATATTTAAGTCAGTGCTGTCGCTGTGGCTGTATGACCCCTACTGGTTTAGTGCTCCAGCGTGAATATAGTAGTAATAATAGAGTTGTGGTTACCTTCACGAAGCTCTACTTCGTATTATTAATTTAGTATAATTCTTCGTACGAAAGCGAGGTAGTATAACATAATTCTGATGGGGATATGTTATACTTAATTTTTCCAAAACATATTTCCGTTGGGATGCTTAGGCCATCTTCCCAAGGATGCCACCCGCAAGAGTCGCCTAATTACTAGGAACTTATTTACTGCTAGGTGAACAAAGGTAGCAGGTGTAAGGAAACTGACATCCAGGTACCCATTTACTGCTAGGTGAACTCAGGTAGCAGGTGTAAGGAAACTGATATCCAGGTACCCATCCACTGCTAGGTGAACTCAGGTAGCAGGTGTAAGGAAACTGATATCCAGGTACCCATCTACTGCTAGGTGAACTCATGTAGCAGGTGTAAGGAAACTGATATCCAGGTACCCATCCACTGCTAGGTGAACTCAGGTAGCAGGTGTAAGGAAACTGATATCCAGGTACCCATCTACTGCTAGGTGAACTCATGTAGCAGGTGTAAGGAAACTGATATCCAGGTACCCATCCACTGCTAGGTGAACTCAGGTAGCAGGTGTAAGGAAACTGATATCCAGGTACCCATCTACTGCTAGGTGAACTCATGTAGCAGGTGTAAGGAAACTGATATCCAGGTACCCATCTACTGCTAGATGAACTCAGGTAGCAGGTGTAAGAGATTATCATCCAGCTACCCATTTACTGCTAGATGAACTCAGGTAGCAGGTGTAAGAGATTATCATCCAGCTACCCATTTACTGCTAGGTGAACTCAGGTAGCAGGTGTAAGAGATTATCATCCAGGTACCCATTTACTGTTAGGTAAACATAGGTAGCAGGTGTAAAAGTCTTAGCTTTGCGTCCCAACTCACCTGGAAATCGAACCTGGGTCATTTCGGTTGTAAGCCGGACGCTCCACCACTGTGGAAAGGAACTTTGCCGTCACAGCAGACGTGATGACCACCCCGACGGCGATGCTGCTGTGACGCTGCTCATATATCACATTAAGTTCATGCATTAAGTGCGTCCCTTCAACACTACATCCTCTTGCAACAGCGTCTGCTTAAAGTTCACTTGATTCAACCTAAGTGTTCTTCAAGAGGCAGGGTACCTTAATGCTAGTGAAGGTCTCTTGATCAAAGGAATTGGAACTACCCTTCCCTTCATTGGATCGAACCTGATAACCTCCCATTCCCCAGGCCTTGTATGAACCTTATAGGAGTCATATGGCGCCTGTGAAATGGAAGGAAAGTAGATTTGATCCGAGGATGAGGAGAATAACTCCAATTACTTGGATCACGAGCTCTCCAGCAGTATGCAAGCACCTAGGCACTAGGAGGGTGGAGGTGGGAGTAACACTCACCAACAGGTACGTCTTGAAGTGAACATTAAAGTGGTATAAAATACCGACAGGTTGTTAGGCAAGACACATATACAACAGTTAGGTATCTTTATTCCGAAACGTTTCGCCTACACAGTAGGCTTCTTTTGAAGAAGCCTGCTGTGTAGGCGAAACGTTTCGGAATAAAGATACATAAGAACATAAGAACATAAGAACGAAGGAACACTGCAGAAGGCCTACTGGCCCATGCGAGGCAGGTCCAAGTCTCCTACCGGCATAAGCCAATGCACCCAACCTAGTCAGGTCAGGTCACATTGACTTAAGGGAGGACATTGACTTAAGGGATACCTAACTGTTGCTTATGTCTTACCTAACAGGTACGTCTTCAACACTGCTACACTTGTTTTCCTTCTACATTTTATATATTTGTTTAAGCTTAGCAACAACAATAACTTAAATTATACACATGAACCTACTTTTATTGGTTTCTTATATTACGTACCACATATTTTGGTTCACCTGACATTTCTCCCTCATGAAAACAGTGAAAAACAGATAATAGGCTTATATTTGTCTTACAAACAATAATTTTAAATTATTATAATCTCGAGGTTAGGTTAGGTAAGGTTCGTCAGGAAACAGGACAAGTGATTCCTGACTCGAGTCTTAGTCAAATGAGGACCTATCGTTGGAGCTTTTGGTCATCTGACCGAGGCCTTCCGCTGGCTTACCAGCCCACCTCTTTACAAATTATAATCAATTATAACCATTTAGTTATTTTTCATAATCTCGAGCGTAGTTAAGTAGCTTAATTATGCATCCTGTACCCATTGTGTGGGTGGTATTCAAAATTTTAGAGGCACTTAATGGGAAAGTAAATAAATTGTATTGTATTTGGATTCTATGTTAGATTTAGAACAAAGAATATTGAGACCAAAATTGTGGATAATTACATTTCACTGCGTTCCTTGATTAAAGAATCTTTAGACGATCTCATACATTCTTTTGCTATAACTTCCTATTGAGGTAGACTGAAACACCGCCTTTTTTATTAATACAATTAGGTACAGCCGCACTGTGGGACTAACCTAACTTTTACAACATTGTACAAAGTTACAGAACATCTCAATTTATCTGACGAAAATTTCCTAGTTTATTTGAAACAAAAACTGTTCTTGTTTCCATTGTTCGAGCGGTAAGGAGGGAAGAATTATAGGATTTTCAAGGCGTTGAATCTAATTACCTCCAAATTCCCAGGCGCTGTACAAGCCCTGTGGGTTAAGCGCTTCCCACGAATATAGTTGATATATAGGTGCAGCTCTGCTGGGGTAATCACCCTCAAGCGCTGAACCAGGATATGCGATCCAACCTGCTTCTGCTCAGTCTACATGCAATTTATGAGGATGGACGGAGGATCGAGCCTTCACCAGTAGTTGTGCTTAAATGATTCATGTGTATATATATATATATATATATATATATATATATATATATATATATATATATATATATATATATATTATGCGCAAAGCAACCACTGTGAAAGAATAGAGAAATTCCAAGCGCTTTCGTGACTGCTCACATTAACAAGGAACAATGAATATATATATATATATATATATATATATATATATATATATATATATATATATATATATATATATATTAATATTTGGGGTCCACCTCTGGTGTAAATTGTGGGACCCACAGCCTCGGAGAAGTAGATAAAAAGGCTTGAAGGAAGAATATTTGGATTTCTTCCTGAATCCGTTTGAATATTCCACTTCCCCTACCACCACATCTTTTCATTCTTTTTTACCAGTAGGTATATTTTATTACATAATATGGTACAAAAGGTTTAAGAGATACATTGTCGATATAAAGATAGCATATACAGTACATGAGATGCGAAAGATACATGTCTAATACATATTACGTGTTTGTCACTGATTATAATGCGTAAATCTCATCCAGCTCTTCAGAGCTGGGACGCGTGCCCAAAATACAGCAGGCATTACCCCTCTGAACAGCAGCACTGAGTCGCTGGAACAGAAAACTAACTGCCCTGGGATGCCTAGTTACCTTGAGTATTTTGCCTAGCTCCTTAAGGATCTTAGATGCACTCTTTACCCATGAGCCAAGGGTCTCAGAGCCTATGGGAACAAACATATAATGATGGGCAAGTTCTCCGTAATTTCTAGACTTTTGGGACTCCCTGAAGCTGGCGGGTACCCCTCCTTCCTGCCTGGTGTATTGGAGATAGGTATCAGCCAAGGTAGATGCACATGTGTAGTCCCACACCACCTGCTTACCGTCTGTGATACCATTTGAACGCTGCTGGCTGCCATCAGATCTGCATAGTTGGGGTGGCTCCCTTACTACTGGGCATCTGGCTGTTTTGAGGCTCCTTGATAATGTTATTAACCTCATTTCTTACAATCTTTCCCTCGGATTTTCGGCACATGGGACGATGGTACCCGAATCGGTCTGATGCTTCACTGCCACAAATACACCTGTGTTCGGCGAGAATAGGGGAGGCAAGTCGAAGGGCAACACCGATGGGGGTGGTCTGTGGGTCGAGGCATGTGCCAAGGCTGGAGTTGGGAACAGCCAACAGAAAGTCCCCTGCATGAGGAGCTCTCACTGCCAGGAGGCGGGCTCTGTCCTTCCCTGACACACTCTGGAGTTTACCTGGAGTGAGTTCCGGGGGTCAACGCCCCCGAGGCCCAGTCTGTGACCAGGCCTCCTGGTGGATCAGAGCCTGATCAACCAGGCTGTTACTGCAGGCTGTACACAATCTAACGTACGAGCCACAGCTCGGCTGGTCAAGTACCGACTTTAGATGCTTGTCCAGTGCCTGCTTGAAGACAGCCAGGGGTCTATTGGTAATCCCCCTTATGTATGCTGGGAGGCAGTTGAACAGTCTCGGGCCCCTGACACTTATTGTATTGTCTCTTAACGTGCTAGTGACACCCCTGTTTTTCATTGGGGGATGTTGCATCGTCTGCCGAGTCTTTTGCTTTCGTTGTGAGTGATTTTCGTGTGCAAGTTCGGTACTAGTCCCTCTAGGATTTTCCAGGTGTATATAATCATGTATATCCCGCCTGCATTCCAGGGAGTACAGGTTCAGGAACTTCAAGCACTCTCAGTAATTGAGGTGTTTTATCTCCGTTATGCGCGCTGTGAAGGTTCTCTGTACATTTTCTAGGTCAGCAATTTTATCGTAAGGGTTCTTAAATGGAGATATCACAGGTTGAAACTAGACACACTTGTAGGATGGTAGCTATATTGTCAGTCTGAGTAGGTGAAGGATGGAGCCCAGTGCCTTGCCTGTCTACGCCTGGATGGTCTGCCGCCGAGTGAGAGCGGGACAGAGGGATGAGCCTCCTCGTGTGCATCCCGTGACGTCACACAAAGCACAGGCCTACAAGGGGTCTCGTATCTAAAGCATATGGATGATGCTACTGCTATGCTATATAATACTGGGAATACAGGGATCAGCAACTATGCTGACAGCTCGGTCATGTTACGTATGTCGTCCCGACATACACTACTATACTATAGGCTGAACAGGCAGGCGGATCTGTATTCATGCACTCTACGGTTCATTACTCATGGGTGTAGCATTCACGAGTTACCCTAAGAGACGTCGTACTGATGATGAGTACCCAGATCTTCCCTACTGTACTTATCATAGAATACATGGACATGACACATCTGAGTGCAATGCTCTCTATAACCTTCAGTACTCTAGGTCTTTCCGTGGCCGTTCCAACCGCAGAACCTGTAGAGGAAACAGATATTGTGGTTCTCAAAATACCCAGAACCAGGCTCATTCTTCCAATTCGGGGGAATTCGAGCGCCCCAGTCAAACCGTCCCATGGTGACAGTAGGTGATAATGAGTACACCATCCCCGTTCACAATTCCTTTGAAGCCTTAAGCAGTCTCAAGAATGACAATCCTGCTGATGATGTTGCTTCACATGTCTCTGACATAGATGATTTTGGGGATGAAGTAGAACAAGTCTTTTCTGATGACAATCCACCTTTTTGTTTGCACATAACTTCCAATGCAACCATAGGCCCTATAGTGCAAGCATCTGTTTATAATGCGCCCGTTCATTTGTTCATGGACTCTGGTGCGCAAGTCAATATTATTAGGTCTAGTTTGTTTAAGGATAAGCAGTTACGACATGTCCTTCTCGTAGAACCGACTCATGTGTCCTCCCTTAGTGGAGTAGCTGGTTCTCACCTGCGTGTCCAAGGTCGGACTTCCCTAACCTTTTCTATCCAAGGTAGAGACTTCACTGCTTCCTTCCTTGTTGTCGACCAGATTACTTTCCCTGGTGACCTTCTACTGGGCTTTGCTTCCATGCGAGACTTACGCATTGTGCTCGACCCTTATCGATGGCATGCCCAAATTGACGACTTGATCGTTCCATTCTGGGGTTACCAGCTTGGATCAGAAATCTGTTATACTGCTGCAGAGTATGATGTGCGGATTAAGTCCTTACAAGCTAATGCATTCTCCAGTAGCGTACCCAAGCGGTCAGGCACTGGTAATTCTGTCACTCCCATCAGTGTTCCACCTATACCTTCAGACTTGCAGGATAGTCCGATGCCTCAAGTGTCCGAGGACACTCAGATTGCCTTGAGTGCACAACCTATCCCTGCAATGACTGCTAGTTCGAGTAGTAGTTTCTCCACAGGGGATGCCTTGTCAGAAAACGATTACTTGAAACTAGTAATGCCATCTCTTGTTGATGTCACATGCCGTTTGCAGAAAGACGTCTCTGTTGCGGCTAGTGCTCTCACTAGAGTGTCTGTTGTTGTTCCTAATGTTCCAGATGGTGATAACGTCCTAGTTGACAGTGATTCCTGCAAGGTCAAAGGTTTATTTGTTGAACCTTCCTTACACATTGTAAGAGACAGTAAGATCCATTTACTCCTTGCTAACACTTTGGGTCACAGTGTTCGTCTCAGAGCAAATACCAACCTCGTTGACCTAGTTCACTATCCTTACCCTGTTCAAGTACAGGATGACGTGTCACCTGACCAGTGGGTCGGTGCTATTTCTACCGGGGAGACCTCATCCACTTCACCGGATCAATCTGTTTCACCAGTTGAGGAGAAAGACTTAGCTCCCACTGACTTCCCAGACGAAGTCAAGCGTTTGTTGACTCTGTTGAACAAACATCGTAAAGCCATTGCTTTACCAGGTGAGAAGATGGGTATAACGAACTTATTGTCCCATCGTATTCCACTTGAACCTGGTACTAGACCTATTTACATACCTGCGTACAGAATGCCTCATTCACAAGTTGCTGTCGCAGAGGAACTGATCAAATGCTCAATGATGGAGTTATTGCACATAGCAATTCACCCTGGAATGCGCCCTTGATCCTAGTGCCTAAGAAGGATGGCACTTGGCGCCTGGTGATTGACTTTAGGAAGTTAAACGCGAAAACCATTCCAGATCGTTTCCCACTTCCTGTACTAGGTGACCTTTTACGCAATATCGGAGATAACAAAGTCTTCTCGACCCTAGACTTGTTACAAGGGTTTTGGCAAGTCCCTCTTCACGAGGACAGCCAAGAGTTAACAGCTTTCTCCACTCCCACAGGTCATTATCATTTCCTCCGTATGGCGTTTGGATTACGATCGTCTCCTATCACGTTCTCTAGACTCATGACCAATATCTTTAGAGGTCTGATAGGTAAAGCACTTATGGTGTACTTAGATGACGTAATCGTCATGTCCGAAGACGTGGACACACATCTGAAAAGACTTGATACAGTACTTGGAAAGCTTGAAGAAGCAAATTTAAAGATCAAACTGTCTAAATGCCAATTTTTCAGATCAGAAATTAAGTTTCTTGGTCACGTAGTCACTCCTAGAGGGGTTACGACTGACCAAAGTAAAGTAACTGCAGTACTAAATTTTCCAACTCCCAAAACTGCTGATGCTGTAAGATCCTTTGTGGGCTTAGCAGGTTTTTATAGATCTTTCATTGCTAATTTTTCTTCCATAGCTGCTCCTCTAACCGAGTTGCTTAAGAAAGATGCTCCTTTTGTTTGGACCTTCCGTCAAGAAACAGCATTCCAAACTCTAAAAGAAAAGCTAACATCTGCTCCAATTTTGAAATTCCCAGATTTTTCTAAGCCCTTCTATCTGACAACTGATGCTAGTTCAATTGGCATAGGTGCCATACTAGCTCAGAAGACTGATAGCAAGTACAACGCAGTTGCATTTGCTAGCCGAGTCCTTACGAAGGCTGAACGTAATTATACAGTAACGGAGCAAGAAGCTTTAGCAATAGTGTGGTCTTTAAAGCACTTCCGAGACATTATTTATCAGTACTCTGTTCATGTCTTGACAGACCATGCTCCACTGATACCTTTATTCCAGAACAAACAACCTACTGGAAGGTTAGCCAGATGGACCTTGACTATCCAAGAGTTCAATCCCACCTTTGAGCATTTACCTGGCAAGTCAAATGTAGTCGCAGATGCCTTATCGCGACATGTTAGTATAGTAACTGCAGACCCTCCATTTAGTGCTGAAGATGTAAAGAATGCTCAACGAACAGATCCCATGTGGTCTGGTGTGATTCGATTCCTGCTCCAGGAAGATCTTATTCTGACTGTGAAGCCACCAGCACCCATCAGTGACTTTGTCATGAACCAAGAATTACTGTATCGAACAGCCGAGTTGGGTACTCCTAGCAGAAGAGTATACCAGTTAGTAATTCCACAGTCACTAGTGAATGTAGCCTTACAGCTAGTTCACGATGTACCAGGTGTTGCACACCCTGGTATGGATCATTCAGTAAAACAAGCCAGATTGAAATACTTTTGGCCTCGTATGGCAACTGATATTTCTGAGTATGTTAAGAAATGTAGTGTCTGCATGCAACATAAAGGTAATGCTAATGGTCCTAATCCAATCCAAGTATATCCAACTACTAGCGAACCGTGGGAAAGAGTTGCGCTAGATTTGTTAACTAATTTCCAATGTTCCCTCCAAGGTAACAAACATCTGTGTGTTATGGTAGACCATTTCACCAGATATTGTGAGTTAGTTCCTATTGCAGATAAGACTGCCGAGACAGTAGCTAAAGCGTTTAAAGAACGCATTATCTGCAGGCATACCACCCCTAAGTCCCTAGTAACAGATAATGGAGGTGAATTCTGTAATGAGATTCTTGAAAATTTGTGCACCTTGTACAAGATCTCTAAATCCACCATTGTTCCTCATCATCCTGCCAGCAATGGGTTAGCGGAACGAACCAATAAGAAAGTACTTGATGTCTTGAGAGCCACTATCAATCCCAACAGTGAAACTTGGGATGAAGTTATACCTGATGTGCAGTGTGCTATAAATTCTGCTTACAATGTTTCTATAGGTGACACTCCACATTATGCATTGTATGGTGTAGATAAACGTTTGCCTTATGAGTTGTTATATTCTAACCCGAAACCAAATTACAACCCTGATGATTTCATAGCAACTCGTACCAGCTTAGCTCAAAGTGTTTTTAGAAGAATCCGTGAAACACTTCATAAATCAACAGCAGAATTTACAAGAGTCGCAAACACTCGAGCAAAGCCATCCAAAATCAAAGTAGGTTCGAGAGTTATGCTGATTAACTTTAACAAAACGTCTGCAATGCCAAAGCTTGATCAAAAGTTTGTTGGTCCTTATCGAGTAGTTGAACATATCACTGGTAATAAGTATAAGGTTAGAGAGATTAGTACTGGTCAGTATAAAGAATCGCATTTAGATCATATGAAGTTAGTATGTGATGATAATGATGTTCCAACCCAGACTAATGTGACAGACTCTGGCAATCCTCCTGATCCTGTACTCTCTTCCTCTGATACTCAGTCAGACGATCAACCTGAATGTCGTTATTCCCTACATACACGACAGGTATTGAGAAATCATCAAGTATCATTTGTAACTTCCAATTCAGATTTTCCTCAAATACAGCATGAGTTAGCCAATGCTACAGAGTTTGATCCTCCCAGAGATGACACCCATTCTGCATATGTCAATCTCACCCTAGCAGAGTTGGGGTTAAATGTAAATAACCTGTATAGATGAATAATTACAGTATCAACTTACCAGTATTCAAGAATTTTTTTTTGTGTTCATGTTCTCTCCGCATTCTGAGAGTTAACAGTCTAGATTTGAGTGCACCGAATCTGCCTTTCTGTTAAACACTCTTTCTTTGCATATATTCCTCCCTCAGAATCCGTAGATCACATGAATACAGATCGATCGATCAAAATTTTTTTTTTATCACTTGTAATCTCAACGTTGAGTTCGATGTTCATTTGTTGAGTTTTAAGTTGTGCTATATTATACCTTGTATTGCATTACAGTTTCAGTTACATAAGCTTCCATTCCAATGTTCTACTTATGTATGTTATAATGTTTAATTGTTGTGTACTTTGACAGTGTATAGAATCAGCCCAAGCCGTATACCTGCCATCTCTAGTTTGTATTAGTTGTATGTCGGGACGACATACGTTAGCGTCGCCGAGCTCTCAGTAGTAGTAACCAGTTACCAGTAACCAGTGTACCGTTGACTCGTTACCGACCGTCTCTGCCTGAGTCACTGTCTATTCATATTGTGCTGACCTGGCACTATTCAAAGACCCCCTCACATATGGGTACTGTGGGCGGCCAGTCAGTCAGTTGTACAAGAGAGAGCAGAGAGACTAGGTTACGGCTGTAAGGGCGCTACTCACCTTGTCTGTAATTATACGTACTACCAGCCTACGTGAGTATTACTTTACCCAATCCACGTGTCGAACTCCCACATGATAATTTCACCTGCCTTGAAAGGTGCTGTTAGTGTGCAGCAATATTCCAGCCTAGATAGAACAAGCGACCTGAAGAGTGTCATCATGGGCTTGGCATCCCTAGTTTTGAAGGTTCTCATTATCCATCCTGTCATTTTTCTAGCAGATGCGATTGATACAATGTTATGGTCCTTGAAGGTGAGATCATCCGACATGATCACTCCCAGGTCTTTGACGTTGGTTTTTCGCTCTATTTTGTGGCCGAAATTTGTTTTGTACTCTGATGAAGTTTTAATTTCCTCATGTTTACCATATCGGAGTAATTGAAATTTCTCATAGTCGAACTTTATATTGTTTTCTGCAGCCCACTGAAAGATTTGGTTGATGTCTGCCTGGAGCCTTGCAGTGTCTGCAATGGAAGACACTGTTATGCAGATTCAGGTGTCATCTGCAAAGGAAGACACGGTGCTGTGGCTGACATCCTTGTCTATGTCGGATATGAGTCCAAGTCGGACCATTTATTAGTGGATATATCTTCTATGCGCGGGCTATTTGTGTATATGCCCACTCTCTGTCACCACCGCTTTTTTTTCTCAGCAACCCCTTTCCCCTCTCAATTACATCCCTCCCTTCGCCTTCTGTCGTACCCCCCCCCCCCATTCGACTTCCACTTTTGATTCCTGTTTAACGAGACAGTGGCTGCAAGCCAACCTACGATGGATCTTTTTCAAGGAAAGTGTGTGTAAATAATTCGAGTCCTATCCCAGTACCACCAAAGATATTGAATGGTTTTAACACACTCAGACATGTGTTGATGTAATGTATGGAGGGGAACTGTCCTCTCGTAAGTAAGTTTACTTAGGTACAGGTTCACATAAGTACAATTATAATATAGTAACATGTGTAAATTACCTAGGATAATCCAAAAAAAGTCAGTGACTTATTTCTATCGGGGGTTATTGTAATATCTTATTTAAAATCTAGCTGTAAGATACCTGGAGTTTACCTGGAGAGAGTTTCGGGGGTCAACGCCCCCGCGGCCCGGTCTGTGACCAGGCCTCCTGGTGGATCAGCGCCTGATCAACCAGGCTGTTGCTGCTGGCTGCACGCAAACCAACGTACGAGCCACAGCCCGGCTGATCAGGAACTGACTTTAGGTGCTTGTCCAGTGCCAGCTTGAAGACTGCCAGGGGTCTGTTGGTAATCCCCCTTATGTGTGCTGGGAGGCAGTTGAACAGTCTCGGGCCCCTGACACTTATTGTATGGTCTCTTAACGTGCTAGTGACACCCCTGCTTTTCATTGGGGGGATGGTGCATCGTCTGCCAAGTCTTTTGCTTTCGTAGTGAGTGATTTTCGTGTGCAAGTTCGGTACTAGTCCCTCTAGGAATTTCCAGGTGTATATAATCATGTATCTCTCCCTCCTGCGTTCCAGGGAATACAGGTTTAGAAACCTCAAGCGCTCCCAGTAATTGAGGTGTTTTATCTCCGTTATGCGTGCCGTGAAAGTTCTCTGTACATTTTCTAGGTCGGCAATTTCACCTGCCTTGAAAGGTGCTGTTAGAGTGCAGCAATATTCCAGCCTAGATAGAACAAGTGACCTGAAGAGTGTCATCATGGGCTTGGCCTCCCTAGTTTTGAAGGTTCTCATTATCCATCCTGTCATTTTTCTAGCAGTAGAAATTAGTCATAACTGTGAGAAAATAGACTTCTCTCTCTCGTGTGAAGTAGAGAAATTTGCGATAAGATAAGATAAGATTTCGTTCGGATTTTTAACCCCGGAGGGTTAGCCACCCAGGATAACCCAAGAAAGTCAGTGCGTCATCGAGGACTGTTTAACTTATTTCCATTGGGGTCCTTAATCTTGTCCCCCAGGATGCGACCCACACCAGTCGACTAACACCCAGGTACCTATTTGCTGCTAGGTGAACAGGACAACAGGTGTAAGGAAACGTGTCGAATGTTTCCACCCGCCGGGAATCGAACCCGGGCCCTCCGTGTGTGAAGCGGGAGCTTTAGCCACCAGGCTACCGGGCCACGATGACACAAGTCTCAAGTATTTGGCATTTCTCAGATGACTTTCTCTGTTTTGGGGATAAACAAAAGGAGTTTATTAAACTCTGAGTAGGCCCGTCCTTGCAAATAGTCAGGTGGAGTCAAACAGAACACATTGGTGTGTTACCAGAAGTAGGTACCCTTATTTACGTATACCCGGAGAAGGTTTCGGGGGTCAACGCCCCCGCGGTCCGATCTGAGACCAAGCCTCGTGGTGGATCAAGATCTGGTCAACCAGGCTGTTACTGCTGGCCGCACATAAACCGACGTATGAACCACAGCCCGGTTGATGAGGTACTGACTTGACGTGCCTGTCCAGTGCCTTGAAGATAGGCAGGGGTCTATTGGTAGTCCAGTGATAGTTACCAGAAAGTTTTGACAATGGATAGTAATTCAACACCCAAGACCCATATTCAAAATTATTCCTTCTGTCTCCCACAGTAACCCCGCCACACTTGCATTACCACTACAAAGTACAATTAGGTCAACAAAACATATGTTAGGGCCTCGAAGTACATACATTAGGCTCACAAAGTACCTGCATTAGGCTCACAGAGTACATACATTAGGCTCAGAGTACATACATTAGGGTCACAGAGTACATACATTAGGCTCAGAGTACATACATTAGGCGTCTGAAATAAACATTAAGTATACGAAATTATCCTTTCTTATATTAAGCAAACACTGTAATATAAGTCATGATACACATATCATATACTCTGTGGTTTAGTGAGTGTGGACAGAGGGCGCCCAGGTGTCATGACTTGTCTCCCAACCGGAAAACATTGGAGTCAAATGAAGGAATTTGGCGACTATTTCAGGTTATCAAAACTTGATGGACATTTGATATGGCGAGCCAGAGACTGAGTCATGGTGCTGGGAAGAGTCTGCACGCAGCCAGTCCTAGACTGGTACTCAACCAGCCTTTCGTTTCCAACAAATTAGGCCACTAGGTTGTATTGTCGGTTCACATTGCCCCTGTTACCATGCTACCAGCGGGTCAGTTGCTTAAATTTATGTTAATTAACATTAAAATAATGTAACTTAAACCAAAATAATCATGTTGAAGTCTTTAAGCAGGATTATCTAAAAGCAGGTCGTTCAAAAATTGACGAGCATAAGTAAGTTATAAAACATTAGGCTACATTAACGCTAAGTTAATGTAGCTTAAGATAAGATAAGATTTCGTTCGGATTTTTAACCCCGGAGGGTTAGCCACCCAGGATAACCCAAGAAAGTCAGTGCGTCATCGAGGACTGTCTAACTTATTTCCATTGGGGTCCTTAATCTTGTCCCCCAGGATGCGACCCACACCAGTCGACTAACACCCAGGTACCTATTTGCTGCTAGGTGAACAGGACAACAGGTGTAAGGAAACGTGTCGAAATGTTTCCACCCGCCGGGAATCGAACCCGGGCCCTCCGTGTGTGAAGCGGGAGCTTTAGCCACCAGGCCACCGGGCCACCTTAACCTAATTGAAAGTAATTATTTTAGAGAATGCTTAGTTACGTAGATCGTTCAGAAACAGACGAATTTAAATGCGTTAGAAAGTGAACGGTGTAGTATGAGGACCGGCTTGCATGCCTCAACAGCGTGTTAAGTCTACCCTTAACCAGTTTGCATTTCACATGTTCCCTTTTTCATCAGCTCGTATTTCAAGATTCAATACTATCCGATCGACGTATATTATTTTTTTTTGTACCACTGTCGCTTTTTCTTGCCCGAGGCTGTGTATCATTTCCGGTAAAACGAGAGTCTGGACCAGTGGAACTTGTTGATGCACTGTTGCCTAATTTTATATGTAGGCTTGTGGGCCAGTCAGTCAGTGAGACAGCCTGAAATCAATTGGTCAACCAGTCAGTCAGATTGCTTACCTGTTAGCCAGCCAGTCAACTAGTTAGTCATCCAAATGAACAGCCAGCCAGGGAGACAGTCATAGTCAGATTGCTAACCTGTTAGCCAACCAGTCAGTCAACTAGTTAGTCAAATCAATCACCCAGCCAGGGAGGCAATCGTCTGATCAGTCAGCCAGCGACTGATATGTTAAAAATAATCCCTTTTACAAGTTACGAAGGTCTCTACAGACAGTAACCTAACACACCAAAGCTTAAGGCATCCACTTATTTAAGACTCACAGTCAACAGTATTCCACATATAGGTACAGGACTCCCTTGCATAAAGGCACCATTAACTGCCAGAAAATACTATCCGAGTCATAACTACTGTGGACTGAAGAAAACCAAAGAATCGCATCCCCCTCTATAACCCCTGTAAAACTTGCAGAAGACTGAGAAACTCTTTTCAATTTATGTTGCTACGAAGAGAATAGCATAACTTTGGTTGACAAGAGTGCAATGAGCCCAAAAAATGGTTAACACAAACCCAGCTCCCCACAAATGGATCTCCAGGAAAAATTCGCCAGAACCAACAGAAACTGCACAGGGAAAGTTTAAAATGGACAGGATCCAGCAAACGTAGCAGGGACGTGCTGGGAGCGGAGTAGATCTGCCAGACATATACCAGCCAGGAGCAGCACAGTGAGGCATAGAGGCAGAGGAGCTCCGTCCGTTAATTGGCATCTTTTATTGACAACGTTTCGCTCACACAGTGGACTTTATCAAGTCACAAACGTTGTCAATAAAGAATCATATACTATATTTGTGCCTCATTTTCCACCTTCAGGGTATCTTAACCAGCAATACTTTCGTCCTGAGCTTCTCAAGACAAGACAAGACAAGACCCGATCGAGAACCTTCCATAGAATCACCTTATGTTCAGAGAGGATTACATAGTGAAGCAGCACATGGGTGGTAGGGTTTCCCCACCAGGGAATGAATGAAATTCATTGCCGTCATTTTCTTATTTGGGGGCATGACCTCTCTTAACTACGACCAGCACCTTGATGTGGCGAAAGGTTTTTGTGTCATTGAATTGGAGGTGCCTTTTACCTATATGTGAGTACAAACACTTTTCCAAATGTGTATTCAGAGATAATATGTGCAAAAAAAATATATATAACGGCCATGAATCCTAATAATAAATTCTCACATTAACCACAACCATAAAAAGATGGAAAAATGCGTTAGTCATCTTCGCGTGGCAACAAGCTAGGCTGTATTTGATGCTATGAAGAACTCTTTAGAACAGGAACTTTAAGTAGCCTCCCATTCCTCGGGCAAAGCTGAGTATTATCCCATTTTCCAGGCGCTCTAGAACCCTTACGGCTTTAGCGCTTCCCCGTGAATACAATAATACGGAACAGTCATCAATGGGTGGCACGCGGGACAGTGTTGACATTTTCAAGCAACAGCTGCAACAACAGATGCTTGGCCAAGGGACTAGAGTTTTATTGTTAATCTCAGCTGGAATTAGTAGTTAGCGGTAAATGATGTGGCTGTTGTAACAAATGAGGGGTTAAACCAGTTAAATAAAACTAGATAACAAGCACATCTAGTGCTTAGTGACGAGTGTATTGTGTGTTGTTGATACAGCCATTGAGGTGAAGCTTGATATGTAAAGCTATGCTAAGTGTATGATGCTTACTCTCCATGGTAACAACAGTTAAAGAAAACAATTTTGGACCATTATTACAGACGTCTATGCCTCTCTCTGTGGCTTATTTCCAGAGTTATCCTTTTTTCTAAGTTCTTCCCCAGGATGTGATCCGCATCTGTCGACTCTCAGGTATGTAATTACTACCGTGAAAAATTTTGGATTTTCCTAAATTCAGCATGTGCAAATTTGAATAATGCAATAATTGTGTAATAAAATGTGAAATTTCGAATGGGGAGGGGTGTAGAACACCTGCTCAGTGACGTGGATAGGGGGACACCATTTGTAGTTTGTAATTCTGCTAATAATAAGGCGTCTTCCCAGCCAAATTGGCGGGTTTCGGACTGAATTTGTAATAGGAACCCGTGTTAATATCCCGTTCTGAAGAATTAGGACAGGAAATCTGCGAGACCTCGAGAATTACGTGTGGATGGTAGAAGATAAGGGATAAGACTATCACTCGCAAGGAAGTATGCCATTAGTTCTTCCATTTAGATCTCTAGCTGGCCAGTGTAGGGTCTAGGTGTCAGACCGGTGTTATGGTGTGATCCATCTACAGTAATTAAATGGTAAGTAGTAATACGAATTTCTTTTGTGTACCCAGCAAGCCTGGAGTTTACCTGGAGAGAGTTCCGGGGTTCACGCCCCTGCGGCCCGGTCTGTGACCAGGCCTCCTGGTGGATCAGAGCCTGATCAACCAGGCTGTTACTGCTGGCTGCACGCAAACCAACGTACGAGCCACAGCCCGGCTGGTCAGGTACCGACTTTAGGTGCTTGTCCAGTGCCAGCTTGAAGACTGCCAGGGGTCTGTTGGTAATCCCCCTTACGTATGCTGGAAGGCAGTTGAACAGTCTCGGGCCCCTGAGACTTATTGTATGGTCTCTTAACGTGCTAGTGACACCCCTGCTTTTCAGTGGGGGGATGTTGCATCGTCTGCCAAGTCCACAGTTTTAATTTACCAGAGTAGCTGGTTTTAATATTGTAATTATTAGTTTAATGTCAGGTCTAGCTTTTTGTGAGAATGGTGAAGAAGTGAGCATCGAGGGAGTTACAGCTCGGCGACCTGTTGTGACTAAAGTCTTACTTATCTCACCCAAATTACTTGCAGGTAATAATTCAGGTAATACCCTGTAAACCTCATGCACGTAATTTACTCACATATACTAATAATTCAAAACTACTAAGTAAACTTGCCGAGGTATAACTTTTATATTCATATAAAAGTGCTAAACCAGTTAAGAGACATACAGCTGCCTTAGATTAAACAAATGACTTAATTCCACACAACATTAGTTGCATAGAAGAGGCAACTTGCTCTAACTCCAGTGTAGTATGTTGATAGAAACGTTCAGTTATTCAGCACTTTTAGCATATTATTACTATTATTATAATCAAAAAGAAGCGCTAAGCCACAAGGGCTATACAGCACTTTTAGCATAAAAAAGCTACATCGTAGTAATTCACTGGAGTCATTAACAAATTTCAGTTATCCTAGTTTCTTGCAATATATTTATTTTTTTGATCGTCTCATTCCAGCTTGTCATAATCACAATATAATTAAAATACTCTAAAGTCCATTAGTATCAGTCCAAACCATATTCGTAATTCTTCCAAGTCAAACACATATTATGGATGTGGTACGAAGAGCCTCCTTATCCTGGCTGTCTACAAGGTTAACATGTGCGTCACGCGATCGAGAGAACGGAGGATCAAGCTAGAAAATATTGTATATCTAAGTCAGAGTCTGGCTTTATATAACAAAAGGGGAAATCTCCCCTCTAGGCCAAAAAATGAGTTGCTGGGTTCTTAGGCACTCGGCTCCCTGTCATCAAACTGGCAAGTTGAATGATGGACAGCAAGGCTAGTTAGTGATTAGGCAGACAGACAGGTTAATTAACAGGCAAAAAGACACAGCCAGATACAGATAGACTGGCAGACACAGTCATCCTAGGAACAGCACCAAGAATACTGTAAATATAGAACCGTCTGAATGCTAACCTTTTTTAACTGCACCATGAGTTGGACCAATCATAACTCAGCGTTATGTAGACAGTTGGATTGTGAATAGGTACGCTTCCCGTCAAGGGAGGTGCCTTGATGCTCGTGAAAGACTTGATATCAGTAATTGGAGCTATCCAGCACAGGTATGTGGAATTCTTTGTGCCTGTGTGATGTTTGAATCCCAGATGAATGCTGAGGTGAAGGCTGCTCTTCTGGGAGTGCGTTATAGCAAACGTCTGCGTCACAATGACTTAATGGGCTACTTACATAGGTATATCCTTGGGAAATGGCAGGCCCGGTGGGCCCTACAGATCGGCAACAAGTTATATAGGGTTCCACAGGATGTGGGTGTTTTGCCTTCCTCTTTCAACATGAATCGTCACTGACACGATTCTCTGTAGATTGAGGCTCGGGGCGGCACACACCTCACCCATAGCCATCTGCTTCTGCCTCTTGTGGTGTGTACCTGACTCTGGAACCCATTTTCAATGTTTCCCACAGTTTAGACCTTTTCACCTACGTTGATTTGCTATAATAATAATAATAATAATAATAATAATAATTCATTTTCCAGTAAGATACACCTGATACAAAGGTTTCTTACGTAGAAAAGCCCATATTTATTCAATTATATAACTCGGACATATAATTACCGAGGTGCCTCTAGGGGCCTCAGGAAAATTTTAAGAGTCTTCTGATAGTGACAGTGCACAGGCACCTAAAGTTAGTACCTGACCAACCGGGCTGTGGTTAGTACGTCAGCTTGCGTGCGGCCTGGTTGATCAGACCCTGATCCACCCTGAGGCTTGGTCTCAGACCGAGCCGCGGGGGCGTTGACCCCTGAAACCCTTTCCAGGTAATGTGGTTATTTTAATTTGGTATGATAGTATTTATTTGTTTTGTTCATGCTATTAATTTTTATTTTTGTTACCTTGGATGTTGTGACGTGTTTTATATTTACTATTATTACCCAGAATAATGAGTGACATAACAGGTCAGAGTATTCTTCAGCTCTCAAAACTTACCTCCTTCCTTCCCTCCCTCCCCTTTCTTGGATCTCAAAACCTCCTTTCTTGCTTGCTTACTTGCTTCTTTCCTTCCTTCCTTCCTTCCTTCCTTCCTTCCTTCCTTCCTTCCTTCCTTCCTTCCTTCCTTCCTTCCTTAGTTCCTAACTTCCTTCCCCTTCCTTGGATCATATGTAATAACTTCCCATTTCCCAAGCGGTTTTACTCCTAAGGGTTTACTGTTAACCGTTGACTATAATAATAATAATAATAATAATATTATTATTATTATTATTAATGACGACCCTTTTTAACACTAAAAGATATTTACAATTACAACTACTCTTGGAGAAAAAACTAGAGTTCTTAACAAAACACTATAGGTAACTTAATTATTTTGGAAGACACATACACAAAACATAATTTATTTCAAAATTATAAGTGCAAAAAATTTTGGAAACCTTGTGAAAAAAAAGAACAGGAACAACTACCACTCCAAATGCTCGTATCTGGGGCAAGAAATTTGTGCACTGCCACCGCTGTATAGCCCTTGTGGCTTAGCGCTTCTTTTTGATTATAATAATAATGTGCACTGCCATCATGAAGGATGTGATGTATATTATAGCTTGACACTACGTATGAGAATAAGCAATTTAAACATTTTATTGGTATAAACCTTGGTAATAAATACCGACAAGTTGGTTTAGAAAGACACGTAAGCAAACACTATAACATATTTATTAGAAAACGTTTCGGTCCTGGGATCGAACCCAACAACACAGGAGTCACATGATTTCATCGTCTACCCGTCCTCATCACAGGTAGAGGTTGTTTTGATAAGGACCTGCCTCGCATGGGCCAGTAGGCCTTCTACAGTGTTCCTCCATTCTTATGTTCTTATGACATTCCTCAGGTCACGTGCGTCACATCTCACTCTCCGCCTATATATATAATGTCTTTCTACCTCTGTATGTTAGAAGTGATCAAGGTCCCAGGACCGAAACGTTTTCTAATAAATATGTTAGTGTTTGCTTACGTGTCTTTCTAAACCAAACATTTTATTGCACAAGCAAGCACTAGTATTAGCCCACATTCCGAGAGAAAGGGAGAGAGAGAGAGAGATAACAATACTGTATACATCATCAATGTGCCGATACCCTATTCTGTATAATAATTATAGTGGGAACAAAAGCTAGGTATGTTTACCCTGTCGTCAAGAGGTCAAAGAGAGTATAGGTAAGACCCTTACGGGGTGAGCGGGGAAGTCGGGATAGGGAAGAATTAGCTGGCGAGAGGAAAGGTTGTGAGAGGGATAGTACCAGGGCTCAACCCAGTTGCTAGGTCGATCGTGAATCAGGAGATAGTCTGTCACGCAGGAGGGGAGTCATACATGGTGTTGGAATGTCAGCATAAACTGGGATATTTCAGTAGGACAATGAGGCTATCGTCAAGCAGGCCGGCAAGGGTTCATCACCTACGGCAGCTTGAAAGTTTTCCTTCCTGTAGAGTTGGAGTTAGTATCACGTGGGAACAGATAGAGAGGGGAAGGTAGATATGGCGAGCAGGAATAAGGGAAGAGAGATCTGCTGAAGGATGTGAGAGAAGTGGTATAGGAAAAGTTGAAGGAGAAGGTAAAGGTGATGGATGATTTTTTTTTATTTGGATACATCAGCAGTGTTCTGCTAGCATATTCTATATGATAAGTTACACAGTGTGAACAAAAGCTAACTATATCCGCCTGTCATATTCCCTCACGAAGGATGGTATAGATTTCTAGATTTTGCCACCGAAGTGGCTAGTTTATTGTGCACCCCATGCCCATCCTATGGACGGTAGCGCAATAGCATATGGATACACAAAAATCAATAGACAGACTGGTTATAAATGACCATAATTTTTAAAGGGGTGGACCGGTAAGCCAGCGGAAGGCCTCGGTCAGATGACCAAAAGCTCCAAAGGCGGGTCATCATCTGACTAAGACCCGCGTCAGGAAACATTTGTCCTGTTTCCTGACGAACCTTACCTAACCTGATACACAAAAGGCCTAGGAACTAGGCCCCAAAAGGGATAACAGGTGTACATATGGGTTTTTATTTATTTACATATCTACAGTTCACTTATCTGTTACATGCAAATTTAGGAAATTTGCTTAGTATATCTGGTATCTTATTTTCATTAATAAGATATCTTGACATGTCACATAGGTTATTATACTGTCTATCTCTTTATTCCTCAATAAGTGGACAATCAAGCACATAGTGTTCAAGAGAGTGACCATATGCCTGATCACATAATTTACATTTAGTTTGATCATCATCTGTGTCTCCCAAACTGCCAGAAGTACTTGTAACCAAGCCTAAGCCTGGCCACTACAACATCAGTCAGTCTGTTCACATTGCAAGTTGCTCCATAAATATACTTATCTATGTTCATGTTATAGTGGGTTATAGATCTACTCAGGCTTCTAACTGCATTCCTATAACATTCATTTTCATTATTAACTTCTCTCCTAATATTATTCCTAATGCTAGACACAGATATACCAAAGTTATATTCTACATTCTCATTCTGGGTACTCTTCTTGGCTGAGACTTGTACAAACTGATGAAATCTGTCAGATGGATGAGAGGGTGGAGGTGAGGGGAAGAGGTGGTGAAGGCTAGGGGTGAGAGGTAATGGAGGAGAGGGAAGTGGTGGTGTAGAAGACGCGTGTTGGTGGAAATTAGAGGAATGGTTAGGTTAGGTAAGGTTTGTCAGGAAATTGGATGACCCGCAGCTGGAGCTGCAAGTCATCTGACGGAGGCCATCCGCTGGCTTACCTGTCCACCCCTTTACAAATATGGTTATACATAAAGGAGTGGTGGTGTATGGAGAAATTTATCTTCATACCACTGAAGACAAGTGAGAGAAATGTACTATTTTAAGGACACGTAGCTACGAGATCCACAAGCCTCACTCAAGGGTCATTATAATGAATCTCCAATTTGAAGTGTAAATAAGTTATGAGTTATTACACAACTCTTAAGCATTTGTTATCACAATATTCTTTAATAAGTGACACTCCTGTATTAATAAAGTGCCATAGTTGCTGTTTCACTGAAATATAATTAGCAGCTCCGACATTTTTGTTTAAAACATTTAGCTCCTCTCTTCTGATAACCTCCCTTATCTAGCTCCTCTAAATTCAAAACTGCTTTATTTCCTCAGATTACCCCAGGATTGTTTGCTACTTAACCCCCTCTCATCAACCCCCCAAGTTTATTAATTGTTAATCATGGGTACTAATGCAACATGCTAGGTTAGGTTAGTGATTTGATCACCTTGGGTGGGTAAAGTTAGTTTAAGTTAGTTTAATATGTTAATGATGCGCCCCATACCCATCCTGTGGGCGGTAATCTAAGTATTACAGAGGTATATAATGGGGCTAGGGACTGGGCGCCAAAGTTTTGATAGTTGAACAAGGTACAAAGGTAATGAGCTCCAAGTAGATCTGGTCGCAACCATAACCAAGTTACAAGGTAATGAACTCCAGGTAAGATGTCCCGGTTGCCAGTTAACTAAATGTATTTGTGAACAGTGCCCCTGCGTGGAGGCATTGGTCTGTTGCATAAGAGTTGTTGCTCATGGTAATTAATTTCCCACAGTATAACGTCTGTGGAACATATACATTCCGAGGTTGACACTAAAGACAAGTGACAAACAACGTTGGCGAAGGACTGCAAGTGTAAGTGATCTGACGACTGGATGACCTCTCTGAGTGCAGTGTTATGTCAGCTAACAATAATTACAATAAATACAAGGTTCGGGTGAACATACCTTTATGGACACTGTACTTTGTGTTCAGAAACATCCATGTCTTTCTCTATATTTCATCTACAATCCTGTCAGACACTGCAACTTCTTGGGATCTTAATACTTGGGAATTCTTCATTTGCCTAACCCTTGGGCACGACCTACTTCCACATTGGACAAATGTGACACCACCTACGACTGCTGCACCTCCCCTCCCTACGGTTTATAAGCTTCTTCTCCGCTCATATGCCGTATTCTATTCAAGATTGATGGACTGACCACATCGACTCAAGGCTGAGGGACTGATTACCTCATTCTCCTCCTGTTCTTCAAGTTTTCTCCTTTGTATGGACTGATGAAGCCATTGTGTGGCGAAACGTTTCCTCAATAAAGATACCCAAGAGTTGCACATGTGTCTAATTTAACAAGTCTTGTAAAGAACATTAAAATGGTATAAAATACCGACAGTCTTGTAATACTTGTACTTGTCCTTAGGTGAATTTAAAGAATACATAACCACCAGCTAATGGGACTGTTAGGGAAGGCCTTACGTCCAAACGAAGGTTAAATCACGTTTAGTTAATGAAATGCTAAATATCCCGATATAATGTAATAGATGTTAAGGAAAATATCCCTAATCACTTCCATAAATTCTTCAGTCAAACACGGGGACTTAAGTTAGTGACCATGTCTAAGGCGGACGTGGGCAGAGACTGTCACGAACCCGGCTTACAAATAAACAAATAAAACGCTGCATGATTATAGGTTAAAATATTCCCATATAGTGGAGGGAAGGGTAAAGTAGTGATGGGTGGTGGTAGTGGAGTGGGAAGTGGTGAACACGTGCTGGGCCTCAGAGAGTAACATTATGTATACACACCCATGTCAGCACCCACTACCACTTAATATGTTGCTCACACCACCAACTGGATCAGTTGTTGCTTTCTTGTTGCCTGTGACACGGATATGCAGAGAGAAAAATAGAGGGAGAGCGAGAGCAAGCAAGAGAGGCCCCAGTATCAAGTCATAACATTATAATAGTCCAGGACAAACCTGTACTTATTTTATTATTATTATTATTATTATTATTATTATTATTATTATTATTATTATATAAAGAGAGCTAAATTCGTGTGGGTAATGCAGCATAAATATCCTTGGAAAACATCCAGGAGAGAGTATTAGCGCTTGTTATGTTATGATTACTTTTAACAAGTAGGCTAAAGAAGTCCACAGAAGGTTTCTTCTTTTTCAGTGTGTTACCATTGCTCACTCCAGTTGCTGCATAACCAATACTGCTTTAGCTCTTCCCCAGGAATACACTCTAGTTGCTTCCTTAACGTGTTATACCAATGGATAAAATAAACTCATCATCAGAATGAGAAACTATTAGGCGTGGACCTGATAACCTCCTAGTGTCCACACGGTGTATGATGTCACCCTACGCGTTTAGCGTTTAATTATGTATATAAGGGCTGCATGACCCTTGTAAGTTTAGCGCTTTATTTTTATTATAATATGAATATAAGGATATTTTACATTTGGTGTTAAACTACTGTCACATAATATGATCTGCCTATTTCGATGCTGTGGGCTGGTTAGACATCAGCAGGTATCTATAACAAACCAAGGAACAGGTGGGGTTTGAACCCCATGGGGATTGAACTCACAGGCCAGTGCGTTAACCACTGGGCCAGCTGGCTTTAACAAGATTAATTCAAGTAGGCCTGTGAGTTTTAAGGCTCACTTGCCATGGGTTCCAACCCCAACTGTTCCGTGGTTTGTCAGTACTAAGTTCCGCTGAGAGGGCCATCGTATGAATTACCCTTCAACAACAGTGCCTTGATCCAAGGAATTGGACCTACCCACCCTTTCCTGTGATCAAACCTGACAGCCTCCCATTTCCCAGGTGTTGAATGACCTCTACTGGTATTACCTGGAGAGAGTTCCGGGGGTCAACGCCCCCGCGGCCCGGTCTGTGACCAGGCCTGGTGGATCAGAGCCTGATCAACCAGGCTGTTACTGCTGGCTGCACGCAAACCAACGTACGAGCCACAGCCCGGCTGGTCAGGAACCGACTTTAGGTGCTTGTCCAGTGCCAGCTTGAAGACTGCCAGGGGTCTGTTGGTAATCCCCCTTATGTATGCTGGGAGGCAGTTGAACAGTCTCGGGCCCCTGACACTTATTGTATGGTCTCTTAACGTGCTAGTGACACCCCTGCTTTTCATTGGGGGGATGTTGCATCGTCTGCCAAGTCTTTTGCTTTCGTAGTGAGTGATTTTCGTGTGCAAGTTCGGTACTAGTCCCTCTAGGATTTTCCAGGTGTATATAATCATGTATCTCTCCCGCCTGCGTTCCAGGGAATACAGTTTTAGGAACCTCAAGCGCTCCCAGTAATTGAGGTGTTTTATCTCCGTTATGCGCGCCGTGAAGGTTCTCTGTACATTTTCTAGGTCAGCAATTTCACCTGCCTTGAAAGGTGCTGTTAGTGTGCAGCAATATTCCAGCCTAGATAAAACAAGTGACCTGAAGAGTGTCATCATGGGCTTGGCATCCCTAGTTTTGAAGGTTCTCATTATCCATCCTGTCATTTTTCTAGCAGATGCGATTGATACAATGTTATGGTCCTTGAAGGTGAGATCCTCCGACATGATCACTCCCAGGTCTTTGACGTTGGTGTTTCGCTCTATTTTGTGGCCAGAATTTGTTTTGTACTCTGATGAAGATTTAATTTCCTCATGTTTACCATATCTGAGTAATTGAAATTTCTCATCGTTGAACTTCATATTGTTTTCTGCAGCCCACTGAAAGATTTGGTTGATGTCCGCCTGGAGCGGAGTGTTTTTCGATGATGATGATGATGATGATGATGATGAAGATTTTAGTAACAGCGATCTGAGTGGTATCCTCGTATCCATTAACCCCAGCCTTCTCTACCTCTATGATCCGAGAAGGGTATCGTTCTATTCGTCATGTCCAGCCCTCTCTACCTTAATGAACACACAAGAATAGTACAGAGTGCAGTATAAGTTTCTAATGCAGTTAAATATCAGCGTTGAAGATTTGAAGCCTATCAGAAGAGATATTCACAAGTCATCACATGAAAACTAAATCCAGGAATGGTGCGGATAAAATTAACCAGAGGGTAACTATACATGCCAATAGTTGCATGAACCTTATCCTAGTTACAGTACACCGGCATTTTTTAAATTTTAGGTCGATCGGATGCAACATTCTCAAGTTATAAATGGAAACTGAGGAAGAAAACAAATTCAGCAAACCTCGTCCAGGTCACGAGACCTGGTCACGGACCGGGCCCCGGGGGCGTTGACCCCCGAAATCCCCTCTAGGTATACACCTCTTCGGGGATACCTAATAATGACAATAATAGTAATGGATTATACATTATTCTGTTACAATTCGTTGTATAAATAGATATTTATTTCGTGGGGTAAATAAGCAAACTTGGCAGGAGTGTGGCGCTGTTAGTAGGTATGAGCGGTACATAATTCTCTGGTCATGGTCTAAGTAGAGACACGGGGTAGCTTACACACACACACACACCGAGTGTCTGTCGATACGGGCTAGCTTACACACACACACACACACACACACACACACACACACACACACACACACACACACACACAGTGTCTGTCGACAATTGCCTTTGACAACTCAAATGCAGTGTCATGCGAATTAGAGGGGAGGGCAGATCGGAGTTTACCTGGAGAGAGTTCCGAGGGTCAACGCCCCCGCGGCCCGGTCTGTGACCAGGCCTCCTGGTGGATCAGAGCCTGATCAACCAGGCTGTTACTGCTGGCTGCAGTGGAGAGAGGCTGCAAATATCAGGGTGAAAGGAACCTGTGTATATAGCCTAGTATATAGCCAGAAAAACACAATCTGTATAACATTAATAGCATATGCAAGATGTCTCGTAGCTGGATCACTAGCGCACTCGGCTCACACACTGAGGTCCGGGGTTAGAATCTCCTGTACGGCTGGAAAACATTAGGGACGTGTTTCCATAAGACACCTGTGGTCCCTGTCCCTGTTCACCCATCAGTTTAAAATGGGTACCTGGGTGTTGGTCGACTGGTGTGGGTCACATCCTGGGACAAAACTGACCTAATTTGCCCGAAATGCTCTGCATAACAAGGGGCTTTCTATATAGCAGTATGTCATTGATGTCAGCTATGGTATGTATACCTTGTACATGTACTTGTAGAAGTAAAGATTATTATTATTATTATTATTATTGGCAAATATTAGAATAGCATTCAGGAACTTTAATAAAAAAAATCCTTTAGAATATTATAAGCAACATTTATTAGGCTAGTCATTGAGTATGTAGCCCCAGCATGGAGCCCATACCTGGTTAAGCATGTAGAACCTCGAAAAGGTCCAAAGTTTGCAATTAGGCAAGTATCAGAACTAAAAGGAATGCTCCGTATGGAAAGTCTGAAGGAAATAAAGCTGAAGAGAAAGAAAGACGGGAGAGGGCATGATTATTTACGTACAAAATCTTAAAAAGAGCAGATAGGGTTAGACTTTGAATTAAGAAGACCGGGATCAAGGGGACACAAGTGGAAGCTAAAACGCGATGAGCCGTAGGGATGTAAGGAAGTATTTCTTTAGTCTCAGGCTGGTTGAAAAGTGGAATGATTTGGATGAGGCACTGCTGAAGGCAAACTCGATACACAGCTTCAAAAATAGGTATGATAATACCCACGAGGCCGTAAATAGTGATAGCGATCAAAGCACTCTAGGAGGCGAGGTCAAGAGCTCAGTATCGGTCCCTCCCCCCCACAAACACAACTCGGTGAGTACACCTGACCCAACTACGTGCCCTGCTAGAAGGTAAGGGAGATATAGGAGGAGAGGCGTGGGGACATAGACAGCTGTTAGGGTCCTAACTGGACGACTCGCAGGACCCAGGTTTTTGCTCGGAACTTGATTGGTGTACTGTTAGGTGACCCTTGTGATCGCTCGAACATTACTCTCATAACTTAGTCAACACAACTCTGGTGAAAGTTCCAGGACCCGTTTTGTGCCTCTGTAATATTTTACCTCCAGTAGTATATTCATCTTCAGTGACTGGTGCTCAAGTGTGGAGTACAAGGTAATTACTACAGTGTATAAGTATCCTAATAAGTTAGTGCATCCTTAATGGGTTTACCTGGAGAGAGTTCCGGGGGTCAACGCCCCCGCGGCCCGGTCTGTGACCAGGCCTCCTGGTGGATCAGAGCCTGATCAACCAGGCTGTTGCTGCTGGCTGCACGCAAACCAACGTACGAGCCACAGCCCGGCTGGTCAGGAACCGACTTTAGGTGCTTGTCCAGTGCCAGCTTGAAGACTGCCAGGGGTCTGTTGGTAATCCCCCTTATGTATGCTGGGAGGCAGTTGAACAGTCTCGGGCCCCTGACACTTATTGTATGGTCTCTTAACGTGCTAGTGACACCCCTGCTTTTCATTGGGGGGATGTTGCATCGTCTGCCAAGTCTTTTGCTTTCGTAGTGAGTGATTTTCGTGTGCAAGTTCGGTACTAGTCCCTCTAGGATTTTCCAGGTGTAATAATCATGTATCTCTCCCGCCTGCGTTCCAGGGAATACAGTTTTAGGAACCTCAAGCGCTCCCTGTAATTGAGGTGTTTTATCTCCGTTATGCGCGCCGTGAAGGTTCTCTGTACATTTTCTAGGTCAGCAATTTCACTTGCCTTGAAAGGTGCTGTTAGTCTCCAGCAATATTCCAGCCTAGATAAAACAAGTGACCTGAAGAGTGTCATCATGGGCTTGGCATCCATAGTTTTGAAGGTTCTCATTATCCATCCTGTCATTTTTCTAGCAGATGCGATTGATACAATGTTATGGTCCTTGAAGGTGAGATCCTCCGACATGATCACTCCCAGGTCTTTGACGTTGGTGTTTCGCTCTATTTTGTGGCCAGAATTTGTTTTGTACTCTGATGAAGATTTAATTTCCTCATGTTTACCATATCTGAGTAATTGAAATTTCTCATCGTTGAGCTTCATATTGTTTTCTGCAGCCCACTGAAAGATTTGGTTGATGTCCGCCTGGAGCGGAGTGCTTTTCGATGATGATGATGATGATGATGATGATGATGATGATTTTAGTAACAGCGATCTGAGTGGTATCCTCGTATCCATTAACCCCAGCCTTCTCTACCTCTATGATCCGAGAAGGGTATCGTTCTATTCGTCATGTCCAGCCCTCTCTACCTTAATGAACACACAAGAATAGTACAGAGTGCAGTATAAGTTTCTAATGCAGTTAAATATCAGCGTTGAAGATTTGAAGCCTATCAGAAGAGATATTCACAAGTCATCACATGGAAACTAAATCCAGGAATGGTGCGGATAAAATTAACCAGAGGGTAACTGTACATGCCAATAGTTGCATGAACCTTATCCTAGTTACAGTACACCGGCATTTTTTAAATTTTAGGTCGATCGGATGCAACATTCTCAAGTTATAAATGGAAGCTGAGGAAGAAAACAAATTCAGCAAACCTCGTCCAGGTCACGAGACCTGGTCACGGACCGGGCCCCGGGGGCGTTGACCCCCGAAATCCCCTCTAGGTATACACTTCTTCGGGGATACCTAATAATGACAATAATAGTAATGGATTATACATTATTCTGTTACAATTCGTTGTATAAATAGATATTTATTTCGTGGGGTAAATAAACAAACTTGGCAGGAGTGTGGCGCTGTTAGTAGGTATGAGCGGTACATAATTCTCTGGTCATGGTCTAAGTAGAGACACGGGCTAGCTTACACACACACCGAGTGTCTGTCCATACGGGCTAGCTTACACACACACACACACACACACACACACACACACACACACACACACACACACACACACACACACACACACACACACAGAGTGTCTGTCGACAATTGCCTTTGACAACTCAAATGCAGTGTCATGCGAATTAGAGGGGAGGGCAGATCGGAGTTTACCTGGAGAGAGTTCCGAGGGTCGACGCCCCCGCGGCCCGGTCTGTGACCAGGCCTCCTGGTGGATCAGAGCCTGATCAACCAGGCTGTTACTGCTGGCTGCAGTGGAGAGAGGCTGCAAATATCAGGGTGAAAGGAACCTGTGGGTGAGTATAACACCTAGGATATAGCCAGAAAAACACAATCTGTATAACATTAATAGCATATGCAAGATGTCTCGTAGCTGGATCACTAGCGCACTCGGCTCACACACTGAGGTCCGGGGTTAGAATCTCCTGTACGGCTGGAAAACATTAGGGACGTGTTTCCATAAGACACCTGTGGTCCCTGTCCCTGTTCACCCATCAGTTTAAAATGGGTACCTGGGTGTTGGTCGACTGGTGTGGGTCACATCCTGGGACAAAACTGACCTAATTTGCCCGAAATGCTCTGCATAACAAGGGGCTTTCTATATAGCAGTATGTCATTGATGTCAGCTATGGTATGTATACCTTGTACATGTACTTGTAGAAGTAAAGATTATTATTATTATTATTATTATTATTATTATAATTATTATTGGCAAATATTAGAATAGCATTCAGGAACTTTAATAAAAAACATCCTTTAGAATATTATAAGCAACATTTATTAGGCTAGTCATTGAGTATGTAGCCCCAGCATGGAGCCCATACCTGGTTAAGCATGTAGAACCTCGAAAAGGTCCAAAGTTTGCAATTAGGCAAGTATCAGAACTAAAAGGAATGCTCCGTATGGAAAGTCTGAAGGAAATAAAGCTGAAGAGAAAGAAAGACGGGAGACCTGGAGTTTACCTGGAGAGAGTTTCGGGGGTCAACGCCCCCGCGGCCCGGTCTGTGACCAGGCCTCCTGGTGGATCAGCGCCTGATCAACCAGGCTGTTGCTGCTGGCTGCACGCAAACCAACGTACGAGCCACAGCCCGGCTGATCAGGAACTGACTTTAGGTGCTTGTCCAGTGCCAGCTTGAAGACTGCCAGGGGTCTGTTGGTAATCCCCCTTATGTGTGCTGGGAGGCAGTTGAACAGTCTCGGGCCCCTGACACTTATTGTATGGTCTCTTAACGTGCTAGTGACACCCCTGCTTTTCATTGGGGGGATGGTGCATCGTCCTCATGTCTTTTGCTTTCGTAGTGAGTGATTTTCGTGTGCAAGTTCGGTACTAGTCCCTCTAGGATTTTCCAGGAGCATGATTTTCCAGGGCATGATTATTTACGTACAAAATCTTAAAAAGAGCAGATAGGGTTAGACTTTGAATTAAGAAGACCGGGATCAAGGGGACACAAGTGGAAGCTAAAACGCGATGAGCCGTAGGGATGTAAGGAAGTATTTCTTTAGTCTCAGGCTGGTTGAAAAGTGGAATGATTTGGATGAGGCACTGCTGAAGGCAAACTCGATACACAGCTTCAAAAATAGGTATGATAATACCCACGAGGCCGTAAATAGTGATAGCGATCAAAGCACTCTAGGAGGCGAGGTCAAGAGCTCAGTATCGGTCCCTCCCCCCCACAAACACAACTCGGTGAGTACACCTGACCCAACTACGTGCCCTGCTAGAAGGTAAGGGAGATATAGGAGGAGAGGCGTGGGGACATAGACAGCTGTTAGGGTCCTAACTGGACGACTCGCAGGACCCAGGTTTTTGCTCGGAACTTGATTGGTGTACTGTTAGGTGACCCTTGTGATCGCTCGAACATTACTCTCATAACTTAGTCAACACAACTCTGGTGAAAGTTCCAGGACCCGTTTTGTGCCTCTGTAATATTTTACCTCCAGTAGTATATTCATCTTCAGTGACTGGTGCTCAAGTGTGGAGTACAAGGTAATTACTACAGTGTATAAGTATCCTAATAAGTTAGTGCATCCTTAATGGGTTTACCTGGAGAGAGTTCCGGGGGTCAACGCCCCCGCGGCCCGGTCTGTGACCAGGCCTCCTGGTGGATCAGAGCCTGATCAACCAGGCTGTTGCTGCTGGCTGCACGCAAACCAACGTACGAGCCACAGCCCGGCTGGTCAGGAACCGACTTTAGGTGCTTGTCCAGTGCCAGCTTGAAGACTGCCAGGGGTCTGTTGGTAATCCCCCTTATGTATGCTGGGAGGCAGTTGAACAGTCTCGGGCCCCTGACACTTATTGTATGGTCTCTTAACGTGCTAGTGACACCCCTGCTTTTCATTGGGGGGATGTTGCATCGTCTGCCAAGTCTTTTGCTTTCGTAGTGAGTGATTTTCGTGTGCAAGTTCGGTACTAGTCCCTCTAGGATTTTCCAGGTGTATATAATCATGTATCTCTCCCGCCTGCGTTCCAGGGAATACAGGTTCAGGAACCTCAAGCGCTCCCAGTAATTGAGGTGTTTTATCTCCGTTATGCGCGCCGTGAAGGTTCTCTGTGAGTGTGTGTGTGTGTGTGTGTGTGTGTGTGTGAGTATGAGTGTGTGTGTGTATGAGTGTGTGTGTGTGTATGAGTGTGTGTGCGTGTGTGTATGAGTTTGTGTGTGTGTGTGTGTGTGTGTGTGTGTGTGTGTGTGTGTGTATGAATTTGTATGTGTGTGTGTGTGTGTGTGTGTGTGTGTGTGTGTGTCTGTGAGAGAGAGAGAGACTCAACAATCAACATTTGCACCAATAACTCATTACAGTTGTGACCGGGTGTGGAAGTGTGAATTGCTCATTACTCTAAAATTTGTTCATGATTGCAGCCATGTATAAACGTAAGTAACCATTCTTACAGTATTCATTACCTTTGTAACTTGTGAGTTCATTACCTTGTACCTAGTTCAGCCATCAAAACTTTGGAGCCCGGTCCCTGGACCCATTGTGTACCTCTGTAATCTGTAAATACCTTTGTAACTTGTCATGATTGTGACTAGACCTACCTGGAGTTCATTACCTTTGTAAATTGTGAGTTCATTACCTTTGTAAATTGTGAGTTCATTACCTTTGTAAATTGTGAGTTCATTACCTCTGTAACTTGCTCAGCTATCAAAACTTTGAGGCCCAGTCCCTGGACCCATTATGTACCTCTGTAACCTTTTGACTACCGCCCACTGGATGGGTATGGGGTGCATAATAAACATATTAAACTAACTAACTAACTCTGTACATTTTCTAGGTCAGCAATTTCACCTGCCTTGAAAGGTGCTGCTAGTGTGCAGCAATATTCCAGCCTAGATAGAACAAGTGACCTGAAGAGTGTCATCATGGGCTTGGCCTCCCTCGTTTTGAAGGTTCTCATTATCCATCCTGTCATTTTTCTATCAGATGCGATTGATACAATGTTATGGTCCTTGAAGGTGAGATCCTCCGACATGATCACTCCCAGGTCTTTGACGTTGGTGTTTCGCTCTATTTTGTGGCCAGAATTTGTTTTGTACTCTGATGAAGATTTAATTTCCTCATGTTTACCATATCTGAGTAATTGAAATTTCTCATCGTTGAACTTCATATTGTTTTCTGCAGCCCACTGAAAGATTCGGTTGATGTCCGCCTGGAGCCTTGCAGTGTCTGCAATGGAAGACACTGTCATGCAGATTCGGGTGTCATCTGCAAAGGAAGACACGGTGCTGTGGCTTACATCCTTGTCTGTCGGATATGAGGATGAGGAACAAGATGGGAGCGAGTACTGTGCCTTGTGGAACAGAGCTTTTCACCGTAGCTGCCTCGGACTTTACTCTGTTGACGACTACTCTGTGTTCTGTTAGTGAGGAAATTATAGATCCATCGACCGACTTTTCCTGTTATTCCTTTAGCACGCATTTTGTGCACTATTACGCCATGGTCACACTTGTCGAAGGCTTTTGCAAAGTCTGTATATATTACATCTGCATTCTTTTTATCTTCTAGTGCATTTAGGACCTTGTCGTAGTGATCCAATAGTTGAGACAGACAAGAGCGACCTGTTCTAAACCCATGTTACCCTGGGTTGTGTAACTGATGGGTTTCTAGATGGGTGGTGATCTTGCTTCTTAGGACCCTTTCAAAGATTTTTATGATATGGGATGTTAGTGCTATCGGTCTGTAGTTCTTTGCTGTTGCTTTACTGCCCCCTTTGTGGAGTGGGGCTATGTCTGTTGTTTTTAGTAACTGTGGGACGATCCCCGTGTCCATGCTCCCTCTCCATAGGATGGAAAAGGCTCGTGATAGGGGCTTCTTGCAGTTCTTGATGTATGGGTGCCTACCGACCACAGGATAGGTATGGGTGACTACTGACAGCAGGATGGACATGGGTGACTACTGACAACTGGATGAGTATGGGTGACTACCGGCCATAGTAGGGTTCATTAATATAAGGTAGTTATGGTCATTGCAGATTAATTGACTTGATAGTTTTACCCTCACAAATTCCCTGTACATTTTCCTTTATAATAAATGGAGGAAGGCCCAGAGGACCAGCCTCGTATACAAACATGGAACACACTTGAGATATGGAGTAAGTTTATTCAGGTATACACAGTTACATAGATTATGTATCATACATAGCAACATATATGTAGAGAACCTAGGATACCCAAAAAAGTCAAAGTAACTTATATCCATTGGGGTCCTTTTGGACTGTTCCTAGCTAAAGTCTTCCCAGCTACCTTACCTCCTAGCAAGTTTCTTTCCCCCTGAGGCTGGGGAATTTGAAGCACCTTGTGCTGCCAGATGACTCGTTACTTATAATGAAAATGTGAGAAATAAATTCCTAATTTATTTCAAGCTACAAACAACAATATGATCACTAAGACAGTAAGTAATAATAGTAATAATAACCACTATAAATCTCTTACTTTTTAGGGGCTTTCATTCCACTTACAATCAAACTAATAACCACACGGATAAAAGACAAACTGCTCACAATATGGACACGTCTAGCTAATCAGATTATCAAGCCTTTAAAAATGGAGTGAGGCAGCGTAACAGCTCTTGACCTGTAAATAAACGGAGGTAGAACAGTCCTAAGCCTGTAAATGAGCTGAGGTAAGACAACACCTTCAAATTTTTAAATTTAGTAAAAAATGTACTGCATATTTGTACATAAAAATTATTATTATTATTATTATTATTATTATTATTATTATTATTATTATTATTATTATTATTATTATTATTATTATTATTATTATATTCACAAAATATGTTAAACCTGTAAGGGTTATAAATCGCCAAAAGGGTGAGAGGAAGCCAAGGGGAGTAGCCCAACAGATGGACTGAGGAGCTAACGAGGAGAGCTGAAGCTAACGTGAATAATCAGACTCATTAATAAAAACTCAAAGATTGCACCTGCGCTGAAAGTAAAGATTTCTGAAAGGACAACAGTAACGTGAGAACAACCTGGCGCTGAAAAAAAATAGATCGATAATGAATCCTACGTGTTATATGGCAACTGGAACAATTAAGAAAAAAACCGAGGTGTTTGACTGCCAAACCTAACAAGTGGTAGAGCGATGAACCAAACAAGTGGTAGAGCGAGAGAACTTTCACGGCGCGCATAACGGAGATAAAACACCTCAGTTACTGGGAGCGCTTGAGGTTTCTAAACCTGTATTCCCTGGAACGCAGGAGGGAGAGATACATGATTATATACACCTGGAAAATCCTAGAGGGACTAGTACCGAACTTGCACACGAAAATCACTCACTACGAAAGCAAAAGACTTGGCAGACGATGCACCATCCCCCCAATGAAAAGCAGGGGTGTCACTAGCACGTTAAGAGACCATACAATAAGTGTCAGGGGCCCGAGACTGTTCAACTGCCTCCCAGCACACATAAGGGGGATTACCAACAGACCCCTGGCAGTCTTCAAGCTGGCACTGGACAAGCACCTAAAGTCAGTTCCTGATCAGCCGGGCTGTGGCTCGTACGTTGGTTTGCGTGCAGCCAGCAGCAACAGCCTGGTTGATCAGGCACTGATCCACCAGGAGGCCTGGTCACAGACCGGGCCGCGGGGGCGTTGACCCCCGAAACTCTCTCCAGGTAAACTCCAGGTAAACCCCGGTTAGAGCCTCCCGTCCATCTTTCTGTTTATTCATTTACAGTCGCTTATTGCGACTCGAATCTAAGTTCAAAAAACAAACAAATTGCTGAGAAAAATGCCGAGATCCTCCATGTCATAGCTCTGGTTGAGTCTTGTATAACTAATACGCAATCTCGCGAGAACCATTTTCCAAACAGGCCCTACAACTGAGTCCCTCTTCAGAAGACAGAAAAGCGCTTCGGTAGTTGGAAGAAATATACAGTACTCATCTTCCTAGAGTTTACCTGGAGAGAGTTCCGGGGGTCAACGCCCCCGCAGCCCGGTCTGTGACCATCTTCAGTTTCATTTTTTATATGAAAGTTTATTTATGAGTTTCTAATGCAGTTCTGGGAAAAATATTGTTCAGGCTGAAACAACGATCACAGTATGTCACCTGATACTGTCTAGCCATGTAGGTATCTCAGCGGGAGGAGTAGTGAAGGCTCGACCCTCCGTCTGATAAGCGTGTAAGACACGCTACCTCTATGTACTTAGTTCATGGGAACTGGAGGATGAGGGAGCGATGGTGGAGAGATAACCTGTGGCAGAGAGAGAGTGAGAGAGAGGACGTGGGTGGGGCACTGGTAACCTGAGCCTGCAGAGCACCAAGGCAACTGCTTCTGCTTCTGTTGCTGCTTCAGATGCTGCTGCTGCTGCTGCTGCTGCTGTTACTGTTGTTGTTAAGGCCGTTTATATTTCTGCTGCTACTACTATTACTGTTGTTCCTATTTCTGTTGCTACTTTTGCTGGTTTTGTTGCTGCTGCTGTTGCTGTTTCTTCAATTGTTTGACACTATTTATACATTAATAAATCCAGACTTTTGTAGGTGTGTATTGTCTCCTGTGATTATTGTATTCACGGAGAAACACTAAATCCGTAGGGGTCATGCAGCTCCTGGAGAGTGATAGGCAATCAGATTTGATCCGAGGAAGAGGGCAGTTCAAATTTCTGGGATCAAGAGCCCCCTCACCGGCATCAAAGCACTCCGTCACTTGACGAAAAAACATTTATTGGTAATTGTTGAATTCTGTGGTAAGGAAGCCGTAATATAGAGGTAATATTACACGTAATATAGAGGTAATATTACACGTAATATAGAGGTAATATTACACGTAATATAGAGGTAATATTACACGTAATATAGAGGTAATATTACACGTAATATAGAGGTAATATTACACGTAATATAGAGGTAATATTACACGTAATATAGAGGTAATATTACACGTAATATAGAGGTAATATTACACGTAATATAGAGGTAATATTACACGTAATATAGAGGTAATATCACACGTAATATAGAGGTAATATTACACGTATTATATTACCGCTATGTTGTCCCTTGGGGGTCAGCGCCCCCCCCCACTGCCCGGTCTCAGATTACGCCTGGATGATTGCATGATCAGTTATGTTAGGTAAAAGGACACAAGTGCAACTAATGTGACATTTTATTGTGGCAACGTTTCGCTCTCCAGGAGCTTTATCAAGCTGTTAGGTAACGGCTTCATAACACTCCTGGGGAGCAAAACCGTCCCACAGTACAATATCACATTAGTTGCATCTATGTCCGTTTACCTAACATTGTGTTGGTAATTCTACCATGATCTATCATACTGTTGTTGCTTGCTGCACGCAGGCCAAGGAAGGCACCACAGCCCAGCTTATCAGCTTATCTTGAAGGAGTGTGTCAAGTTCGTTCTTGAAGACAGTGCTATTGGTTATTCCCTTTTTACATGCTTCTAAATATAAAAAAAAAGATAGTCTTAATTTGGATTATTAATCCAGTGGCTTAGTAACCCAGGATAACCTAAGAAAATCAAGCAGTGTAGCTTATTTCCACTGATGTCTTTATGTTCACTTACCCAGGGTGCCACCCACAACGGTCAACTAACACCCAGGGGAACCTTTGGAAGTCTTCCTGGAGTCTACCTGGAGGGTATTCCGGGGATCAACGCCCTCGCGGCCCGGTCCACGACCATGCCTCCCGGTAGATCAGGGCTTGATCAATCAGGCTATTACTGCTGGCCGCACGTAGTCCAACGTACGGACCACAGCCCGGCTGATCCGGCACCGACTTCAAGTATCTGTCCAGCTCCCTCTTGAAGGTAGCCAATGGGAGGAAATTGTTAAGGCCTCAAGCAGGAGACCGTAGTGATTTTAGGGCAGTTTACCTTCGAATTGACTGGAAATCTAGAGTCACTGCAAGTTCCTGGAGGTAATCTAGGTGAATTATCTGATGCGTATTGGTGTTTTCACATTCAAAGTTCAAGTTTATTCTCTATAAGGATTACAATGCTGAGTTTACAGAAATTTGGTTATTGTGTGGTTTACATGTGGTAAAATTGTGATTACAGAGTGTACCACTAGAACGCTTAGCATGGCTAGGCATTTCGGGTATACTTAGTTTTATTCTTAATTGTAAAATATTACAAATTATGAGGTAAGTTGGTATTATGGCTAAGTGACTAAATACTAGTTTGTGAGTTTAGTAATGTGAATGCTTTCCCATGGGGAGAACACTAAACCCGTAACCCATCTTGTATGACGAATGCCATACAAGATGGGGAATGGGAGGCAATCAGGTTCCATGTAAGGGGGGATAGGGCCAATTTCTTTGATGAAGAGCCCTTCATCATTAAGGCACCTCCTTTTGAAGGGTTTATGCCTTTAATAAATGTTGTCAGAGGTTGGGTGCGTGATGACTGTGACCTTGCTGGCAGGACAGGTCGGGTTGCACCTGCCATCTCTTTTACTGGGCTGGTCCTTGGACCCATTATAGAGCCAGTTCCTAGACTCACTGTAGGGCCAGGTCCTGGACCCATGATGTGTGTCTAATGTTTTGCCTGCCTCTCTACTAGGCATGGGGTGACTACAGCCGTGCATAATGGGTATGGGGGTCACTACTATTTAACGGGATGGGTATGGGGTGACTACAGCCCTATAGGATGGGTGATTAGCACTCAACAGGATGGACAAAGAGTGACTTCAGTCCGATGGTGTTTTAATGAACATTTTTTTTCCTGCAGAACATCGTGGGCGAGTATGTGTGGAGTGTTGCTCGTGCTGTGGCAGGTGCCTCGACCCCATGCTACATCCACCAGCCTTCATCATCTCTCCCCGCCCGTACACGCACCTTTCCCCACATCCCACGCACACATCAGCAACCCCCGCTACCTGCAGGTGCTGGAGGGAAGCTCGAGTGGCTCTCAACACCTGGGAGATCCTGCTGTCTCCACTACGATATCTGATGAAGGCTCCAGCTCCTCTAACCCGAGGCTCAGCGGTCCTCTCAGAGATGCCACGGTGGGTCAGGGAAGCGCAGCTCCTGCCCATTCCCACTTGTTACAGGGATGGTTCAAAATACCCTGGCATCCAGTGGGTCACGCTGCCCACCTCGGCCATCACCACTCCATAAGGCACTTCAATTCTAGTATGTAACCACGTTATATTTATAGGGAGGTACTAAACCCATAGACGTCATGCAAGGCCTGGGAAATAGGAGGTAATTAGGACCCATGAGGGTCATACGGTACCTGGGGAAATGGAGCCGATCAGGTTTGCTTCAAGGAAGGGGAGAATTGCTCCAATTTCTTGAATCAAAAGCCTTTAACCAACGTCAAGGCAATATAGTAGGTAACTGAGCTAAAAGTAACTGGGAATACCGAATTACTGGTGTTCTGGAAGAGAGTCAGACAGGTTGTGGAGGAGTAAGCCAGTGGAAGGCCTCGGTCAGATGACCAAAAGCTCCAGCTGTGGGTCATCATATGACTAAGACCCATGTCAGGAAACACTTGTCCTGTTTCCTGACAAACCTGACCTAACTTAACACAAAGGAACAATACCCCGGTGACAGTAAAACAGAAAATAATTAGTATGCAGTACATTCCCACCTTATACAGTACTGATGGAGGCAAATGGTATAAAATACCGACACGATGAAAAAAACGTATATGCAGTATAATAAAAAGGCACACTGCCGTGGCTGGAACAATATACAAATAACCCACAGGTAGGAGAATGAAATTATGACGACGTTTCGGTCCGGTTTGACTAGTCAATGGTCCAAGTCGGACCGAAACGTGCGGGTTATTTGTGTAATGCGATTCTGTACTAACAATGTTTCACCTACACAGTGGGCTTTATCTAGTCACAGACATATCTGTTTGTACATTAAAATGGTATAAAATACCGACAGGTTGTTAGGTAAGACACATATGCAACAGTTAGGTATCTTTATTATGAAACGTTTCGCCTACACAGTAGGCTTCTTCAGTCGAGTACAGAAAAGTTGATAGAAGCAGAAGATACATGAAGACGATGTAATCAGTCCATCACCCTTAAAGTTTTGAGGTGGTCAGTCCCTCAGTCTGGAGAAGAGCATTGTTCCATAGTATGAAACAATATGGAGATGAAGTGACAGGATGGAGCTTATATAGCGCCAAGAGGTGAGACGTAGGCCACTAGGAGAGGTAAGAACTCAGATGTTGAGAGGTCAGGTCCCTCTCAAATCCAACCGCTCTCACTAGTGGAAGTTGTCGAAGTTGATTGCAGGTCTGTACCAAGATACCGTTGTGTTGCAGTGTCTGACAGATTGAACATTAAAATGGTATAAAATACCGACAGGTTGTTAGGTAAGACACACATGCAACAGTTAGGTATCTTTATTATGAAACGTTTCGCCTACACAGTAGGCTTCTTCAGTCTCACCTCTTGGCGCTATATAAGCTCCATCCTGTCACTTCATCTCCATATTGTTTCATACTATGGAACAATGCTCTTCTCCAGACTGAGGGACTGACCACCTCAAAACTTTAAGGGTGATGGACTGATTACATCGTCTTCATGTATCTTCTGCTTCTATCAGCTTTTCTGTACTCGACTGAAGAAGCCTACTGTGTAGGCGAAACGTTTCATAATAAAGATACCTAACTGTTGCATATGTGTCTTACCTAATATCTGTTTGTGTCTTGATAAAGCCCACTCTGTGGGCGAAACATTATCAGTAAAGAACCGCATTATACTGCATCTGTACTCACCTAGTTGTGGTTGCAGGTGTTGAGTCACAACTCCTGGCCCGCCTCTTCACTGGTCGCTACTCAGTCACTCCTGCTCCATGAGCTTTATCATACCTCTTCTTAAAGCTATGTATGGTTCCTGCCTCCACTACATCACTTCCCAGACTGTTCCACTTCCTGACAACTCTATGACTGAAGAAATACTTCCTAACATCCCTGTGATTCATCTGAGTCTTTAACTTCCAACTGTGACCCCTTGTTGCTGTGTCCATCTTGTCTATACCTCTCGGTATTTTATATGTCGTTATCATATCCCCCCTATCTCTCCTGTCTTCCAGTGTCGTCAGGTCGATTCTCCATACATAAGAACATAAGAAAGGAGGAACACTGCAGCAGGCCTGTTGACCCATACTAGGCAGGTCCTTTACAATTCATCCCACTAACAAAACATTTGCCCAACCCAATTTTCAATGCCACCCAAGAAACAAGCTCCGATGTGCAAGTCCCACTCAAATCCAACCCCTCCCACTCATGTACTTATCCAACCTAAATTTGAAACTACCCAAAGTCCTAGCCTCAATAACCCAACTAGGTAGACTGTTCCACTCATCAACTACCCTATTTCCAAACCAATACTTTCCTATGTCCTTTCTAAATCTAAACTTATCTAATTTAAATCCATTACTGCGAGTTCTCTCTTGGAGAGATATCCTCAAGACCTTGTTAATATGCCCTTTATTAATACCTATCTTCCACTTATACACTTCGATCAGGTCTCCCCTCATTCTTCGTCTAACAAGTGAATGTAACTTAAGAGTCTTCAATCTTTCTTCATAAGGAAGATTTCTAATGCTATGTATTAATTTAGTCATCCTACGCTGAATGTTTTCTAACGAATTTATGTCCATTCTGTAATATGGAGACCAGAATTGAGCTGCATAATCTAGGTGAGGCCTTACTAATGATGTATAAAGCTGCAGTATGACCTCTGGACTTCTGTTGCTTACACTTCTTGATATAAATCCCTTATTACGTACGCTTAGGCATTGCTGTCTTGGTTTAAGGTTGCTGCTTACCATAACCCCCAAGTCCTTTTCGCAATCTGTATGGCTAAGTTCTACATTATTTAACTTATAAGTGCTAGGGTTATGGACACTCCCGAGCTTCAGAACCTTGCATTTATCTACATTGAACTGCATCTGCCACTTTCCTGACCAAGAGTAGAGTTTGTCTAAATCCTCCTGAAGTTCCCTAACATCTACGTTTGAATCAATTATCCTACCTATCTTCGTGTCATCGGCGAATTTGCTCATATCACTAGCAATTCCTTCATCAAGATCATTGATATATATTATAAACAACAACGGGCCCAAGACTGATCCCTGTGGAACGCCACTTGTTACTGATCCCCACTCGGATTTAACCCCATTTATGGACACTCTCTGCTTCCTGTCTGTGAGCCATGACTCGATCCACGAGAGCACCCTTCCCCCAATGCCATGAGCTGCTACTTTCTTCAACAGTCTTTGGTGCGGAACTCTATCAAATGCCTTACTAAAATCTAAGTAAACAATATCAAATTCTTTATCGTGGTCAACAGCCTCAAAAGCTTTACTGAAGAAAGTTAATAAATTAGTTAGACAAGACCGGCCTCTTGTGAATCCATGCTGAGTATCATTAATCAAGCTATGCTTATCGAGATGGCTTCTTATAATCTCAGCTATAATTGACTCTAGCAACTTGCCTACAATTGAGGTCAGGCTTATTGGGCGGTAATTTGACGGTAACGACTTGTCCCCTGTTTTAAAAATAGGAATTACATTAGCCATCTTCCACATATCAGACACTACACCTGTTTGAAGAGATAAATTAAAAATATTAGTTAATGGTTCACAGACTTCCATTTTGCATTCCTTAAGAACCCTTGAAAAAACCTCATCAGGACCCGGTGACTTATTTTGCTTCAGTCTGTCTATCTGCTTCACAACCATTTCACTAGTGACTGTGATGTTACATAATTTATCTTTTTCTGATCCACTATAAAAATTAATTACCGGAATGTTATTAGTGTCTTCCTGTGTAAAAACCGAGAGAAAATAATTATTTAAAATCGAGCACATTTCATTCTCTTTGTCAGTAAGATGCCCATAGTTATTTTTAAGGGGACCTATCTTATCTCTGACTTTTGTTCTATATACCTGGAAAAAACTTTTTGGATTAGTTTTAGAATCCCTAGCAACTTTAATTTCATAGTCCCTTTTAGCTTTTCTTATCCCCTTTTTAATGTCCCTCTTAATGTCAATGTCCTTTTCAGTATATGACACTATACAAGTTATAAACAGTCTAAAAAATAATAATTAGTGCACCTGATAAGTTAGTTTAATATCTGTTATGCACCCATTTTTTTATTGTAGGCGTACCTTGCTAAAATACAAGGTAATGTTTTTGTAAAAAAAAAAAAAAAATGACCTAATTCGTGTCTGTACGAATTGGGCCATTACGATTGTAACCAGATAAAAACACGTAATTAATAAGTGTACCTGGAAAAATAAAGTTTCTTTCTTTCAGGTTATGTTCCCGAATTCAATGTAGAAAATTTAAAGGCGCCTGTTAAGACGAGGCTGCGGTATAAAGAACGTAGGAAACAAGAAAGATTGGGGTCTAACACCAAGAATAACAAGGAATTCAACAAGAACCTGAAGGAAGACAGTCACAAGACAAGCAGAGAACGTTCTTCACTTAAAGACTTCGACACAGGTGTCCATAGCAATGGAAAGGAGAAAATCAGTGTGATCACACAAGATTATAAATTTGTCAATGAACCGTTGGGTTATGTAATGAGGAACAGTGATCATGATCACAGGAATGACGAAAATGAGTCTGTCAAACAGTACAACAGTGATGAGGAGGATAATTACAGTGAAAGGCAGAGTGAGAACAGGAGAGGTGTATACACAGTCACATCTTCCCATGCCTCATTCTTGATGTATAATACAAAATCCACATATAATATCACACCCTCTGAAGCCTCGGCCTTGGTATACAATAGTACTGGACACATGTATAACTTGACACCTGTCAGTGACTCATTTTTAGAGAACAACAGCACTAGAGGCATGAATGTCACATCTGCCAATATTTCATTCTTGGTATACAATAATACTCGAGGCACTTACAATGTTACACCTACTGATGCCACAATATTGGTGTATAATAGGATACCCAAATGTGCCTCTTCTACTATGCAAACCATAATCAGAAGGTAAGTAATCCAGGTTATTTAAATTTTGTATTATTATTATTATTATTATTATTATTATTATTATTATATATCAGTCAGAGAGTGTTACGTGGCAGAGGGGTGCTGAAATTGGCACCCCTCTGCCCTCTAGGGAAGAAAAAATGATAAAAATTACAATACCATGACTGGAACAACTCATAACTCACCCACAAATTTGAGAAAAATCTTGTGACAACATTTCGGTCTTTCCTGGACCATTATCAGAACAACCTGAGGCCTGGTCATTACCTGGAGTTTACCTGGAGAGAGTTCCGGGGGTCAACGCCCCCGCGGCCCGGTCTGTGACCAGGCCTCCTGGTGGATCAGAGACTGATCAACCAGGCTGTTACTGCTGGCTGCACGCAAACCAACGTACGAGCCACAGCCCGGCTGGTCATAGACCGGACCAGGTATGGCCCAAGTCAAAGGAAAATGTCGTCTAAAGCTTTATCTATAATTTGTGGATTAGTTATTAAGAGGAAAACCAAATTTGGTGTAATAATTAGTTGTACAGCACTGTACTGTTTGTATTTTATACATCAAAAAAAATCTGTTAACTGATTTTGGAAAAATAAAAAAATAATCAGCTTTTTTCAGAAGTGTAGTATTTTCATGCTAATGGTGTATTATTATTTTCAAGATATAGTTTGTTATTGCTATAAACTATTGCTCTGCAATAAGCATATATTGAGCCACAATGGCGGCAGACTTAACCAAAGCCAGGTTGCCAACTGGCAGAGACCCAGGCCGCCAGTAATAATAATAATAATAATAATTAGTCACAACGATAATATTAGCAAATATTTTCAGATACATTAGTTACATGCTCGATAATAATCCTCATGGAAACAGAAACGAGATTAATTGATCTGTATATTTCGAACCCCCTTCTGTGATCGTTTTCAGCTGAAGAGGACCCCAGAAGGGGGTCGAAGTATACAGATAAATTAATCTCCCGTGTTTCTGTCCCCAAGTGGGTTATTATTGATCAAAGCCAATTGTTCATTACACTAGTTATTTAGTAGTTGCATGAATACAATATACTGATGATGTTTTTTCTTCCTGCAGGCTCTCGCGTCATTTAGGGTTTGATCATGTCTCATCTTTGATATATGACAAACGGCAGCTGAGCCAAGATGACCAGGAACAATTAATAGAGAACCTTACCTCATCTGTTAAAGGCACACCTTCTCATGCGCTAAGCTATGACCGGCACATCTACTATACCAATTTCACAGCGTGAGTTTGGAATGCATTTTAAAAATTCACACGCTCAGAAGTTATTATCATACTTATGGGGAAAAGTGGGGGTCATATAGAACCTGGGGAATGAGCTGTAATAAGGTTTGATCCCAAGGGAGGGTTGCATGAGTTCATTGGATCAAGAGTCATTTGAGAATTAACATAAGAGCAAAGGGGACGGTTGCTCCAGGGCCCCCTGGGTATAAGATGATTTTATTTTATTAATTTCATTGGATAACCCAGTGAAGTCAGGAAGTCATTGAGGACTGTCTGGCTTATTTCCACTGGGATACTTCAATCCTCTCCCCCAGAATTCGACCCACATCCGTCAACTAACACCTGGGTGTCTAGGCCAGTCAACATGACTCACGAAATCGTAATGACACGACTGCAAACAAACCATACCACGGGTGGGGAGAGAACCCGCGGTCAGAGAGTCTCAAAACTCCAGACTGTCGCCCAGTGGATATCGCGACGGTCTGGAGTTTTGAGACTGATCGCGGGTTCTATCCCCGCCCGTGGTATGGTTTGCCTAGGCCAGGCCAGACAGGTACCTATTTACTGTTAGGTGAACAGGGGCAGCAGGTGTAAGGAAACATGCCCAATAAGTTTATTTAGGCACAGGTACACATAAGTACAATTATCATACATAGTGTAAATCACATAAGATAATCCAAAAAGTCAAAGTGACATTTCCATTGGGGTCCAGACTTTCCTCTCCCATGGATCAAACCCTGAGAGCTGAGGAGGCTACCAACTGAGCCACGAGACACTCCAAGCCACAAGTACCCATTTTGTGTAAAACAAAAACTTTAATGAAACAAAAGAAAAGTGTTATTCTTATTTTAAAATTTAATAGGCATTATTGCGAGTAATTATAAACCGAGAGATCTTCATTTCTTGTACAATATAAATAACTACAGAAGGTGCAATGAACACTTGTCAGTGCTCAATAATAACCCACTTGGAGACAAACTCAGAAAATTAATTGATCTGTATATTTCGACCCCCTGCTGGTGTCCTCTTCGGATGAAGAGGACACCAGCAGGGGGTCGAAATACGTGTATATAAACCATTAATTATATGAGTTTCTGTCTTCATGTGGGTTATTATTGAGTCTTGTACATTATATAAATATATTGCAGTTATATATACCGTACAGTATTGCTACACAGCTCCACCTGTTCTGCACCCACCACTGTCTATGCCAAATAGCTGCGTATGTAAGTGAAAATGAAAGTATCATAAATGAGATTCCTTTCACGTCAGGAGTAAGTATATTTAGGCACAGGTACATATAAATACAATTATCACACGTAGTGTAAATTGCCTAGGATAATCCGAAAATGTCAGACAAAGTGACTTCTTTCCATGAGTTACTAACTCCTCTTTTCTTCCACAAGGTTGAATGCAGGTCGTCCTGTCTATATAAACATCATTAGAGACCCAGTAGAGAGGTTCATCTCTTCTTTTTACTATCGTCGCAGCGAGGAGAGGCGCAACCGCATCCTGGCAAGAGGTTACCCAACCTTATTCTCACCCAGCTGGGTAAATAGGTAATGTGCGATAAGATACAGTAAATAGTAATTAGTGAAATGTGATATTGTACTAATACGGTAGTGATAAAATAATAATAACACTCACAAATAGGTAATCATGGACTTATAAAAACATTTGCAATCATACACATGAACACACACACACACACACACACACACACACACACACACACACACACACACACACATATATATATATATATCCCCCAATGAAAAGCAGGGGTGTCAATAGCACGTTAAGAGACAATAGAATAAGTGTCAGGGGCCCGAGACTATTCAACTGCCTCCCAGCATACATAAGGGGGATTACCAATAGACCCCTGGCAGTCTTCAAGCTGGCACTGGACAAGCACCTAAAGTCGGTACCTGACCAGCCGGGCTATGGCTCGTACGTTGGATTGCGTGCAGCCAGCAGTAACAGCCTG
>NC_091364.1:660041-725041 GCF_038502225.1 Cherax quadricarinatus | reverse complement strand
AGTGTCTCCTCGGGGGTCCGCGGACCATGATATGAGAACCATTACTCTAATATGTGTTTTAAAACGACACGTGTACAGTTCAGTGCATTTATTTGAGGAAACGTTTCGCCAACGTTTCCTTTAGTAAATGTCTTGAACGGTATGTGAGTGTCTTTTTCCAGTGTCGATATCACTATACCATGTTTCAATAGTAGTAGCGGTAGTTAACAGGTGTCAAAGGCATTTGTCGACAGGCAATTGACCACCCACTCACTCACTCACCCACTCACTCACTCACTCACTCACTCTCTCTCTCTCTCTCTCTCTCTCTCTCTCTCTCTCTCTCTGAAACACCAGATAAACAAACGAGGTATACTCTAGAGATAAGATAACTTGGTAACCACTTCGTATTCCTGGCAGACAAATACACACAGATACGCTGAGGTATTACCATTTAAAGCTCACCCTTGACTTGACCTTTGCACCAGTGACAGGAAAGGAGGTAGTTATGGACTACATGATCTACAATAAACTCACTAGCAGACAGTAGAGACAACGATGGGACAAGGACCTGTGGGAAGGGTTTGTCCCGCACTCCTACAACTCAAATGTGTAAGAATTAAAACAGAAAACTTTATTATAATTATTGGTAATTAAGACACATGTGCAACTGTTAGGTATCTTTACTCTTAAACGTTTCGCCAACAAGTAGGTTTCTTCTGTACTCGACTGAAGAAGCCTACTGTGTCGGCGAAACGTTTCGGAATAAAGATACCTAACTTGCACAAGTGTCTTACCAACCTGTCGGTATTGTATACCATTTAAATATTCATTATTATTAAGACAAAATAAGTACTTAAACCTAGTGGGTGAAACAGCGCTGCAATTGCAATATTTTCATGGAATGTTGACCAGACGTAAAATTTGAAGCAATGGAGCCCCTCTGTGGCCGATTTTTGGGGGGTTCCTCTACCCCTGGCAGCCTGACCTGAAGCCAGCCTCTCCTGTAGACCACCTGGTTAACCAGGCTGTTGGTGACAGCACCATGCAGCCGCATAAAACCATCACAGCTTCTGGTAAGCTTTTACCTTCATTGTGGAAATACCTTGGTTGATATGGTGTCCCTAGCTTGGAGGTGAGGTACAACCCCTCCCCCTCACTCCCCCCCCTTCTCTCTGGTGTCCCTAGCTTGGAGGTGAGGTACAACCCCTCCCCCTCACTCCCCCCCCTTCTCTCTGGTGTCCCTAGCTTGGAGGTGAGGTACAACCCCTCCCCCTCACTCCCCCCACCTTCTCTCTTTACCATTCCTAAACAAATTATTATATTTATATGCAGCGCTAAACCCGTGTGGATCATTCAGCTCAAGGAGTGGCGGAGGTTCGATCCAGCGACACACTGAAGTACCCCGTGTTAGGAATAGCTGCGAATAGTAGTAGTGAGTGTGATGGTAGTAAAAAGTGATGGTGATGATGGTTGTGACAATGGTGGTGGTGATAATGATGGTGGTGGTGGTGATGGTGATGGTTATGGTGGTGGTGTGGTGGTCGTGAGACTAAGGAGGGGCCTCACTCAGCTACAAGTCACGACTACACTCTACCTGCCAGCACGTGTATGTGTAACTCCCCAACACCCCGTCTCCTCCCCTCCCACCCACCCACCCACCCATCTACTCACCCAGAGTACCAGCTGTATGACAGTGCCTGTTAAAACACTGGCGCCTTGCGTATATTCACCCTCTCACTCACTCACTCACTCATAAAACACAAAATGTGAAAGAATAAGAGAAGAGCTGCCTTCAACGACTTACACGATAATCTACAGAACTTCCTTTTAGGTCAAATAAGACGAGACGCCAGCAAGGAGTGAGGATCTAATGCTTTGTAAGGAGACTAAGGTGGGAACTAAACTATGAGTAATACTTAAGAAATTTAGACTATCAAAACTAGGAACGATGAGGACCAGGGGGATGTAAATAGCGTGCTAAAAAATGTCTAACATAGGCAGGACTCGCAGCAATGGTTTTAAATTGGAAAAATTCAGATTCAGGAAGGATATAGGAAAGCACTGGTTTTTAAGTGACGTGTCTGACCGCACTAGGTCAAGGCATCGGCTTAAGCCGGTGCGAGAATTGGAGCTCCCTCGCATAGGCCAGTAGGCCTGTTGCAGTGTTCCTTCTTTCTTATGTTGTCATATATAAAATACTGAAGGGAAAAAGATAGAGCAGGTAGGACAAGCTGCTTGAAATACAAGGAGAGGGGTTATTTTATATAATTATGGGGATCGCTAAACCCGTAGGGATTATACAGCGCCTGTAGGGGATGATGGAAGGCATTCCGGCTTTATTCAGGGAACTGGACCACAAATCCAATTTCCTAGATCAAGAGCCCCTCACCAGCGTCAAGGAAGCTCCCTTCAGGGGACGAGAGGGAGCCAGGGGACATAAATGGCAGCTTAAGAAGCAGTTAAGCACAGGTCAACCAGGCTGTGATGGATATGTGGGGCAGCGGGCCTCCAGCAGCAACAGCCTGGTTGACCAGGCAAGCACCAGACGAGCTTGGCCCATGGCCGGGATCAGAGAGTAGATAAACTCTCGAAACTTCAAAAGTATATCAAAATTATGTTAGGACGTACTTTTTCAATCTCTGGGAGGAAACTTGAACAAATTATCACCACAAAACTTCAAAAAATGCAGTATGAATTAATCCTACTCAACTCTAACAAGCCTTCAGGATGCCTTTTTAAGTATATAGGTTACCTGAAGATGATTACTGGGTTACCATCCCCGCGGCCCAGACCCAGATCAGCCTTCCCTGGCTGATAACTAGATAACCAGGCTGTCCGTACTAGCCACATGCTATTCAAGGTAAGCAACTCAGCCCACTGATCAGAACTAACTTGAACTTTAGCAATGTTCCTCCGATCCAGAGAGGGCTGCGAGAGTAGGTAAACTCTTGAATCCCATCAAAGATAAGGGATGATATGAATAAAATCTTGGCCCCTTAATACTTATTGAGCTATTAGTGATCCGTTGCACCCTTGTTTACACTGGGGTAATCTGGCATCATCTCCAGTGCCCTCGGAAGGTGCAAATTTCACAATGAAGATTTGGGATTAATCCATTCAGATTTCTAGATGTAAATTATGAAGCATCTTTCTCGCCTATGTTAAATTATTAAGTACAGTCCGGGGGACTCCAGACGTTCCCAGTAATTTAGGTGCTTGACTGCTTAAAAGTAAGTGTTAGTGTACAATAATATCCCAATCTAACGAGAATAAGAGACTTAAAGAGTGTCATCACTGGCGTGGTATCTCTTTGTTTTGAAGTTTGGGGAAAAATAAATGTTAACGTAGCAATGAATACTCTCTGATCATGTCCACCAAGACACACCAACTGTATCACACTCTCACCTATCCTCATTTCAACCAGTTAATTTTCTATTGTGACTTCCAGCGTCAAAATCTGAACGTTCCTTGCATACAGATTATTTTATTAGATTACAACTGGTGAGGTTACATAAATATATATAACAAACTTTATATTTAACCACGAAAAGGGATTACAAAATGGGTTGAGAGGTGTGGCAGTGGTGGGTGTCAGCACCCTGGACCACGTTACCATCAACACGCACGTCACGCCTCACATGGCCCGTGCAGGGCCAAGAATGACAACCGGTTTTAGAAAGCTAAAGAGGAACTGTGAGGGATACACTAAGAGGAACTGAGAGGGATACACTAAGACGAATTGAGAGGGACACAGTAAGAGGAACTGAGAGGGATACACTAAGACGAATTGAGAGGGACACAGTAAGAGGAACTGAGAGGGATACACTAAGAGGAACTGTGAAGGATACACGAAGAGGAATTATGAGGGATACACTAAGAGGGATGAACTGAGGAAAGAATAAAACACGAGAAAGCGCTAAACCCGTAGGGATCATACAATGCCTGCAGTATGCGAGGCAAACAGGTTTGATCCGAAGAGAATATCTCCTATTCCTTGAATGAAGAGCCAGCATCAATGACCCCTCCCCCTTGATGGGCGGAAGAGAGGAGATGGAGGAGAGACATGTTCACGACGTACAAGATACTCAAGAGAGAGGGACTGACACGAGCGGAGTGGACACCGGGAGACACAGATGGAAGCTATACACAAGAGTGAGCCTGGGACCGGGACGAGGGGGCGGTGACCCCTGACGTTACCAGTGTAATACCATTTACGGTGAGGTTCCCCGGCCATGCTAACGTCAGCATGGCCAGGGAACCTCACTATAAATGGTATTACACTGGTAACACTGAAATCGAGGTGAGGTTAGGGAGCAATGTACCTGTATCTAACGGTCATCAAAACAGAATGAAAGGTGTCGCGTAAATATTGTATAGTTGCAAAAGTAATGGTCATAAGGACCAAGAATCAATGTTGATGCACGTTTGTTGTGAGGCGGACTGAGATAAGTACTGAGACACTACCCCCTCACCCACAACTGAGTATACGTACACGTACACACGCACACACACACATGCGCACATACACTCATCCAGTAAAGAGCAGGGTCATACAATTCGTGGATGAGATGACCAAAGAAGCACACACATTAAAAACTACAGACACTGATGAACGGATGTGGGAGTGAACATCACACCGAACATGTCGCCAGACGAGCACTATACAACTTTTACAGTTTATGCACGGCCAACAATTTTTAAAACATATATATATATATATATATATATATATATATATATATATATATATATATATATATATATATATATATATATATATATATATATATATACTCATTTAAGACACTATACACAACACTGGTATGTAGCCCTCACTTGATCAAGCAAGTTGAGTACCTTTAAATGTACAAAGGTTTGCAACCAGATTAGTCCCAGAACTGAGGGGTGCACACTGTGAGGAAGGACTAAAGAAAGTAAACTTGACAACTTTGGCTGAGAAGAATACTAGAAGATGATTATAACATAAAATACTCAGAGAGGAATTGATTTGGCGGATGAGGACAGAAAGTTAAACTACGAAAACCAGGTACAAAAGTACTTTCTTCAGTCTTGATGGACAGAACACATAGATTCCAGGCTGAGGGACTGATAACCTCAAACTCCTCCTCCTTTTCCACAGTTCTTCTTTGTACTGGACTTATAAAGCCACTGTGTGGTGAAACGTTTCCTAAATAAAAATTCCCATATGTTACACAAGTGTCTCATTATTCAACTTGTCGGTTTTCTAAGCCATTTATCACACACAGGTACATGTTAAAATTACAAGTAAGTCACTGGGATGATAGAAAAAAATCCAGCTATAGATCAGTAGGGACATGAAATGAACCAGATGCGCAGGTGGTGGAGCCAAATTCCATAAATTTTAAGTATGAGTGGGTCAAAGAAGTCAGAAACCAGTAATGTCGCTTGAGACACTTAAAGAGACGGACCCAGGAGCTAAGAGTAAACCCCTGCAAACACAAACGCGTGTACTGTTAATCAGGATACCTAGCTCCAGAAATATTAAAGAATAATGTACATGCACAGTGTACAAGGTAAGGAATATATAGTATAAACCACAGTACGGGTGGGGATGGAACTCCAGGCAAGCGAGTAGTAAAACTCTAAACTCTAGGCTAGTGCGTGAGCCACTGGGCCAGCTGCTTGCAATAAGAGTCATCCAACTAGGTATATTTATACACCATAGGGAGGTTAGCATGGGCCACCACTGTGGCCACAAATGCAAGTTTTTACAGATAAATCTCCACCAGTGTGATGGAATATAAGGTAACGAGTGTGGTGGAGTATAAGGTAACCAGTGTGATGGAATATAAGGTAACGAGTGTGGTGGAGTATAAGGTAACCAGTGTGATGGAATATAAGGTAACGAGTGTGGTGGAGTATAAGGTAACCAGTGTGATGGAATATAAGGTAACGAGTGTGGTGGAGTATAAGGTAACCAGTGTGATGGAATATGACAGGGAGACACAACTTTTGTTACCACTAGGGAACTATCATCATTTATACCCATGTTTAAAGCTTTACACTATATGTTTACAATTTGTTGTTAATTCGAGCGAAGCTCTAAACCCATATGTGTACAAAATTATTAATGTAGAATAAATGTACGTGAGTACACTGCGGGCCACAAGCAGCAACAGCCTGGTTGACCAGGCTAGCACCAGACAAGCCTGGCCCATGGCCGGGCTCCAGAAGTAGAAAAACTCTGGCATCTCATCAAAGGTTATACAACACAACAGCGGCAGTGCACTGCTCGTGCACACACTAATTGTGTGAACAACGAAAAGTCACAATACCGTGACTGGAACAATACACAAATAACCCGCACATAGGAGAGAGAAATCTATGACGACGTTTCGGTCCGACTTGGACCATTTGCAATCGTTCACTTAAATGGTCCAAACCGGACCGAAACATCGTCGTAAGCTCTCCCTCTCTCTTATGTGCGGGTTATTTGCGTACAGAACTTGTGTTGCACAGAGGAACACAAACATTCCCCCTAATATTTCCAATATGATCTTACTGTTATCCTCTGCTATGGGTATTCCATATACATATTTTTTCCCTGCAAGACACAGCTTCATATATTTCAAATATGAACCTCAAAATTCCAACCCAGACATTTTGATGTACACCAGAAGCAACATTGGTGAAAATTATTATTATTATTATTATTATTATTATTATTATTATTATTATTATTATTATTATTATTATTATTATTATTATATTATATTATATTCAAGTAAAGCGCTAAACCTGTAGAGGTGAGAGCGCTGCAGGGGTGAAAATGAGACCAACATTGTGGTAATGAAGGATAGTTTTTCCAATATACAATGTGATGGCGAGCATTGACCTGTGATATGTATGATACAATATACTGTATTTAACACTTATGAATGCAGCTTATAGTAATAATATACAAGATGTATAAACAATGAAAGTATGTTCAGTAGTTAGTATTGATACACATAACAGGAAAATACCAAAATAAAACTATATATTGACGCTATCAACTGGATGGTTAATATTTCACGTTCGATACAACAGTACTGTTGTGTAAATCTTAATGATTGTAGTGCTGTCACTCAGTGTGTGTAGTTGCAGGGGTCGAGTCACAGCTCCTGTCCCCGTCTATATGTGTGTGTGTGTGTGTGTAGTTGCAGGGGGTAGATTCACAGCTCCTGTCCCCGTCTGTGTGTGTGTGTGTGTGTGTGTAGTTGCAGGGGGTAGATTCACAGCTCCTGTCCCCGTCTGTGTGTGTGTGTGTGTAGTTGCAGGGGGTAGATTCACAGCTCCTGTCCCCGTCTGTGTGTGTGTGTGTGTAGTTGCAGGGGGTAGATTCACAGCTCCTGTCCCCGTCTGTGTGTGTGTGTGTGTAGTTGCAGGGGGTAGATTCATAGCTCCTGTCCCCGTCTGTGTGTGTGTGTGTGTAGTTGCAGGGGGTAGATTCACAGCTCCTGTCCCCGTCTGTGTGTGTGTGTGTGTAGTTGCAGGGGGTAGATTCACAGCTCCTGTCCCCGTCTGTGTGTGTGTGTGTGTGTAGTTGCAGGGGGTAGATTCACAGCTCCTGTCCCCGTCTGTGTGTGTGTGTGTGTGTGTGTAGTTGCAGGGGGTAGATTCACAGCTCCTGTCCCCGTCTGTGTGTGTGTGTGTGTAGTTGCAGGGGGTAGATTCACAGCTCCTGTCCCCGTCTGTGTGTGTGTGTGTGTAGTTGCAGGGGGTAGATTCACAGCTCCTGTCCCCGTCTGTGTGTGTGTGTGTGTGTGTAGTTGCAGGGGGTAGATTCACAGCTCCTGTCCCCGTCTGTGTGTGTGTGTGTGTAGTTGCAGGGGGTAGATTCACAGCTCCTGTCCCCGTCTGTGTGTGTGTGTGTGTAGTTGCAGGGGGTAGATTCACAGCTCCTGTCCCCGTCTGTGTGTGTGTGTAGTTGCAGGGGTCGAGTCACAGCTCCTGGCCCCGTCTGTGCGTGTGCGTGTTTGTGCGTGTGTGTGTGTGTGTGTGTGTGTGTGTGTGTGTGTGTGTGTGTGTGTGTGTGTGTGTGTGTGTGTGTGTGTGTGTGTGCAACACAACACTGGCAGCATCACACAGACAAGTCCAGCTAGCTATACAACCAACAACAACATATCACTGAGAGCATCACATACATGCCAGCACTCTACAACTGTGTCAACATTACAAACATGCACATTATAAGATAAACATTTCTAACAACCTTATATATCAACCTCTGGTGGGTCACCAATGCGAGTTTCATTTATGGGGGAGAGGGGAGGTGAAACAACAGAAATATACTTTCTGACACAGTAAATATACTTTGGTATACTTTGGTATAACATGAACAATAACATGTTAACTATTAATTACATTTCATACTAAGAAGTTGAAAGGTGTTTCTTTACAAGTGTTAAGGCAGACTGACCGGCTGATAAATCAGACACATGTTCAACACTTGCGTATCTCTACTGAGGGAAAGCTTCCTCAGTAAACATACCCAAGTGTTTGCACATGTGTCTAATTTATCAACTTGTCGTTTCTCTGAACCATTTATCTACACTCTTGACCAGCTGCAGGAAAGACGGCCGCAGTGTGGCTAAAGATAATAATTATTATTATTTATGGGGAAGCGCTAAACCCGTGTTGGTCATGCAGCGCCTAGGTGCGATATCTTCAGACCGTGCCTCTGATATCTTGCTTGCCAGTGTCCTGATAATGCTAATCTTCACACCCTAGTTCTGACAGCTAACAAATATGATACCAGAGACAGTCTCAAGATAACACACGGGGAATAGGAGGTAATCAGTTTTTTTCCATAGTAAAAGCATCTCTAGTTTCCTGCATCAGGAGCCCATGAACAGCATAAATGTACCTCCCTGGAAGGGAGTGTAGAGAATACCGTGTTATAAGTATGACGTATGTACAACAGTTAGGTATCTTATTCTGAAGCGTTTCGCCTACAGAGTAGACTTCTTCAGTCGAGTACAGAGGAGGCAGCAGAAGCAGTAGAGATGTAAAGACGATGTAATCAGTCCATCACTCTTGAAGACGTAGCTTTGAGGTGGTCAGTCCCTTAGCCTGGAGAAGAGTTTTGCTCCATAGTCTGGAACATTGTTCCATCTCCATAGTCTGGAACATTGTTCCATCTCCATAGTCTGGAACATTCTTCCATATCTAGGCTGAGGGACCGACCACATCAAAACTACGTCCTCAAGGGTGATGGGCTGATTACATGGTCTTTACATCTCTACTGCTTCTGTTGCCTCCTTTGTACTCGACAGAAGCTTACTGTGTAGGCGAAACGTTTAGGAATAAAGATACCTAACTTGCACATGTGTCTTATTTATCAACCTGTCGCTATTGTATGCGATTATGATATTCAATACCGTGCGAGCCTAACATGCTGGACGGGAGTAGTACCTGCCAACAAGTCAATCAAAGTGTAAATGTAAACGAACCCACATGGAGACGAAACAAGACTAGCGGAAAAACTGTATATTTCGCATTCACGCTGAGGCCGTTTTCAGCACACTGAACGGTGTGGAGTTCGAACTTCCGGCAAGCCGGTCCTAAAATTAGCAAGCCAATGCCGAGGGACTGATTGCATCATTCTCCTTATCAGTCACCGCTCTTCTCTGTACCGGACTGAAGAAGCCACTGGCTGGTGAAACGTTTCCTCAACAGATTCTCAAATGTTGCACAAGTGTCTCGTCTTCAACTTGTCGCTTTTCTAAACCATTACATCACATTATTTCTTGTACCTGGCTTAGTTCCTGCACCTGACTGAGGTCAGGTGATCTGACTCTACGAATGAATTTTATCCCTTGTACACTTTTTCACAAAACATTTTAAGACTGCTATGTGGTGAATATTTTGTTATTAAATGTATAAAAGCTAGCTGGGTTAAGCCGGATGATGTTTACCCACTTAATAAGTCATGAGATTAAGACCTGTGCAGGAAAGATATTATACCTGGAGGGTGTTCCGGGGGTCAACGCCCCCGCCACCCAGTCCATGACCAGGCCTCATGGTGGATCAGGGCCTGATCAACTAGGCTGTTACTGCCGGACGCAGGCAAACCGACGTACGAACCACAGCCCGGCTGGTCAGGTACTGGCTTCAAGTGCCTGTCCTATTGGTAGTCGTACTTCCTGGCGAACAAAACACTATCACAAGTAATCACTGAGAAACACACACTTGGAGCACATCAAGCCTTAAAAGCTTTATCACCTTCAGCAAAAAGTTTCAATAATGGCTTACTCTCCTCTTATACCTGGAGGTTATTCCGGGGATCAACGCCCCCGCGGCCCGGTCCATGACCAGGCCTCCCGATGGATCAGGGCCTGATCAACTAGGCTGTTACTGCTGGCCGCACGCACTCCAACGTACGAGCCACAGCCCGGCTGATCCGGCACTGACTTTAGGTATCTGTCCAGCTCTCTCTTGAAGGCAGCCAGGGGTTTATTGGCAATTCCCCTAATGCTTGATGGGAGGCTGTTGAACAGTCTTGGGCCCCGGACACTTATGGTGTTTTCTCTTAGTGTACCAATGGCGCCCCTACTTTTTATTGGCGGCATTTTGCATCGCCTGCCCAGTCTTTTACTTTCGTAGGGAGTGATTTCTGTGTGCAGATTTGGGACCATTCCTTCCAAGATTTTCCAAGTGTAGATTATGATATATCTCTCCCTCCTGCGTTCCAATGAGTACAAGTCAAGTGCTTCCAAGCGTTCCCAGTAGTTAAGGTGCTTGACAGAACTTATACGTGCAGTAAAGGATCTCTGTACACTCTCTAGATCTGCGATTTCACCTGCTTTGAATGGAGATGTTAATGTACAGCAGTATTCCAGCCTAGAGAGAACAAGTGATTTGAAAAGGATCATCATGGACTTGGCATCTCTCGCTTTGAAAGTTCTCATTATCCATCCTATCATTTTCTTTGCACGTGCGATCGTGGCACTGTTGTGATCCTTGAAAGTGAGATCCTCAGACATTACTACTCCCAGGTCCCTTACATTATTTTTCCGCTCTATTGTATGGCCGGAGTCAGTAGTATACTCTGTTCTAGTTATTATCTCCTCCAGTTTTCCATAACGGAGTAGTTGGAATTTGTCCTCATTAAACATCATATTGTTTACCGTTGCCCACTGGAAAACTTTGTTTATATCTTCTTGGAGGTTAACCGCGTCCTCAGCAGATGACAGCCTCATGCAGATCCTAGTATCATCCGCAAAGGATGATACGGTGCTGTGGTGTATATCTCTGTTTATGTTTGATATGAGGATAAGGAATAAGATGGGGGCGAGTACTGTGCCTTGTGGAACAGAGCTCTTCACTATGGCAGCCTCCGATTTAACTCTGTTGACCACTACTCTTTGTGTTCGATTTGTTAGGAAGTTGAAGATCCATCTCCCCACTTTCCCAGTTATTCCTTTAGCACGTATTTTATGGGCTATTACGCCATGATCGCATTTGTCAAATGCTTTTGCAAAGTGTGTGTATATTACATCTGCATTCTGATTTTCTTCCAGTGCATCCAAGGCCATGTCATAGTGATCCAGTAGTTGTGAGAGGCAGGAGCGACCTGCCCTGAACCCATGTTGCCCTGGATTGTGCAGATTTTGGGAATCCAGGTGATTTGCAATCCTGCTTCTTAGCACTCTTTCAAAGATTTTTATGTGGGACGTCAGAGCTATTGGTCTATAGTTCTTAGCTAATGCTTTGCTGCCACCTTTATGGAGTGGGGCTATATCCGTTGTTTTAAGTGACTGTGGAATTTCACCCATGTGTGTCTTTGTATTATCAGTAGTTATCAGTACTATACCAAACAATGTCACCACGAGCGAATCATTTATCACTGAGTGAAACCATATGAAACTGACGTGTGAGGCGAATTTCCCGACGAATCCACTAACAATATACACTTTGGGCACTCCATGAAGCCAGTGTCATCACCTGACGTGTGTCAGGTCACCGATTCCTGTGAGCAATATATATATATATATATATATATATATATATATATATATATATATATATATATATATATATATATATATATATATATATATGTTTCTTAGTCTGCTGAAGGCGGCATCAGCAAGTAGCTAAAAATATATCTTGTTCAATTGACTACATGTTGATTATGTGTGTGTGTGTGTGTGTGTGTGTGTGTGTGTGTGTGTGTGTGTGTGTGTGTGTGTGTGTGTGTGTGTGTGTGTGTGTGTGTATGTGTGTATGTGTGTATGTGTGTAGGTATGTAGGTATGTAGGTATGTATGTATGTCTGTATGTAGGTATGTATGTATGTAGGTATGTATGTATGTAGGTATGTATATATGTAGGTATGTATATATGTAGGTATGTATATATGTGGGTATGTATATATGTAGGTATGTATATGTGGGTATGTATATATGTGGGTATGTATATATGTGGGTATGTATATATGTAGGTATGTATATATGTGGGTATGTATATATGTGGGTATGTATATATGTAGGTATGTATATATGTGGGTATGTATATATGTGGGTATGTATATATGTGGGTATGTATATATGTGGGTATGTATATATGTAGGTATGTATATATGTAGGTATGTATATATGTGGGTATGTATATATGTGGGTATGTATATATGTGGGTATGTATATATGTGGGTATGTATATATGTAGGTATGTATATATGTGGGTATGTATATATGTGGGTATGTATATATGTAGGTATGTATATATGTGGGTATGTATATATGTGGGTATGTATATATGTGGGTATGTATATATGTAGGTATGTATATATGTAGGTATGTATATATGTGGGTATGTATATATGTGGGTATGTATATATGTGGGTATGTATATATGTGGGTATGTATATATGTGGGTATGTATATATGTAGGTATGTATATATGTGGGTATGTATATATGTGGGTATGTATATATGTAGGTATGTATATATGTAGGTATGTATATATGTGGGTATGTATATATGTGGGTATGTATATATGTAGGTATGTATATATGTAGGTATGTATATATGTAGGTATGTATATATGTAGGTATGTATATATGTAGGTATGTATATATGTGGGTATGTATATATGTGGGTATGTATATATGTAGGTATGTATATATGTAGGTATGTATATATGTAGGTATGTATATATGTAGGTATGTATATATGTAGGTATGTATATATGTAGGTATGTATATATGTAGGTATGTATATGTATATATATATATATATATATATATATATATATATATATATATATAAATATATATATATATATATATATATATATATATACATATATATATATATATACGAAAAACAAGTATATGGTTTCAGAAAGAGTAGATCAATAAAGACATTATGACACTACTGAAGAAAAGACGCCGCAGAGGAAGCTTTCGTTTGGGGCAACGTTTTGTTCTTTTTAAAGCTTTATCAATGCCATGGTAAAGCGAAACGATGTTCCATTAAGAGCTTGTTCTGCAACTGTGTTTTCTTCAATACTATCTGCAATATACTGTTGTATCTGACCTTATGACACTGTTGAGGGAAGAACACACATGACTATAAGTCAGAGGTGGAGCAGTGTACTCGAACTTGATAAGCTACTACACCAGTCACATGTCAAGGCCAACTGGGCCTAGCATTCTCATTCATATGAAAAAGGTAAGGGTGGGAGTGATTGGTAGTCGCGAGTGGATTTGCACACGAGTTTACTTCAGTCCCTCTTTTAGAGATTAAAGTATTTTTGACTGACAGCATCCAATTCACCCAAATATTGTTGCTAATGACCATTAGTAGGCGAAGTAGCTAAAGCAGACAAGAAACGAGGTGGGTGATGGAACGGGGGCTCGATACGGCGTAAGCTGCCCTATAAATCATAAGGTGGAATGGGGTGAAAGGTGCGTTCCAAGTATTCTTTTAAGACAGGTACAATAATAGAAAACCATTATCAACAAAGACTTGCACCCAGTATTACTGTGCTATATCGCATGACCTCTTCCGCTATAGAGGACATGTGATATGCTTCAATGTACTGGGTACACGTCTATGTTAATAATGCCCTTATATCTTATATTTTTCACGTTATTCTTAGAGATGTAGTGTTGTATAATATACAAGACAATGCTCAGTTGCTGAGGGTCTGAGTGTGGTGGTGGTAGTGGCTACAGAAAGGGCCTGGCTGCTGGATGGCATGTGGTGGTAGCTGCTGGTTGAGTGTGGTGGCGGTGGCTGCAGAAGGGACTGGGCTGCTGGGTGAGTGTTGTGTTGGTTATTGCTGGTTGAGTGTTGTGATGGTAACTGATGACTGAATGTTGTGGTAGCTGGTGGTTGAGTGCGATGATGGCCGCAGGTGATGCCTGGTTGAGTGGTGGTGACTCCAGAAGACACCGTGATGCTGGCTGAGTGGCTCCTGGTTGAATGGTGGTGGGGCCGCCGGATGAGTATGGTTGTGGCTGAACTGTGGTGTTAGGTGGAGGTGAGCGAGGATTGCGTGCGTGTGGCTGGGGCCTGCGTGACTCTGGGTCATGAGGCTATCACAGCTATTGTGGGTGGGCGTGGAGGCGGGGCTCCAGCAAGGCGCCACCCTCACGGGGCGCTTGTGGAAGCTGGGGGCTCCTGAGGGCGGGGCTCCCCGCTGCTGCCACCTTGTTGCGAGCTCAACGACGTTACAGTAGCCATATTCCATGGGGCGTCGTGCAGCGGTGGCTGCAGCGGCTGAAAGTGCTCGCCAGGATCCACATTAGGTATGGCTTCTTGCGATGTAGCGGCTACGGCAGCAGCGGACGCCAAGGCTGAGAGGCTGAGGGAGTTGTGGTATGGGGGGTGGCGCCCCCCTTCCCTCCAGCGTGCGGGACAACCATACTTGTTCTTATTAAGGTGGCGCAGAAGGTCCCATCGTCGGGAGAAAAGTTTGCGACAGCCCGGGCAGGAGTGTGTGCCGCGATGGACGTGCTGGTGCTGATAGTATGATCGGGGATGTCGGAATACCTTATTACAGTCTGGGCACGGGTACACTCGGCCGCCGCCGCCGGCGTTGGCGCTGCTTAATCCGTCGCCAGGGCCGCCATCGTTGCCGCTTCTGCCGTCCGCTAGCACCAGAGGTCCTCCAACAACACCAATACCACCACCCTCTCCCGCCAGCGTCGGCCACGCCACCACCAGCACGCTAGCTGTCGGAGAACAGCACCAGTCAGTTTGGCCGCCGCATAATGCCCTACCCTCTAGCTGCTGCACACTCCTGCTCTGTATTCTAGTCGCCACACATCTTACTCTAGCACACCAATGTTTGCCAAATTAATGTTAGCTCGCCACTGCTCGTCTTGACACCCACCTCACTATTTGTACCATCTCAAGATAGGCAGCAGTCACTGCTCCCCTCACGCAACAAGAGGCCATTGGCTACCCACGAATCCTGGCTGCGAGAGTAGTGTCTGATTCGCCATTAACGGACGGAAAATCGAGCCTCCAACAATCCTTGCGCTCAATGACCCGTTAGAGTTTAGTGTTTCATATCAATTAAATAATATTAATAATTCTGGGCTACCCCACCTTCACGTTGTATTAAAGCAGTGTTGCAGCGCCCCGTAATATTTCCAGCACCACTGAATGGCTCATCTTATGACAAAGACGTGTGAGGTTTATTTTTCCTTTTGAGTAGACTAACACCATAAGATCTGCTGTGTCGTCTTATGATGGGACTGCTTATTCTTAAATAAAAGACTACAGATTTATTGGTTCTGCAGAAAGAACAGTTATATGACTGGCCCAGTGTGGTTTACCTGGGTTGAGGACACTTCTCTTTTAAAATACAACTTAGGTGTCCTCTCCACCTGCAGCTGATGTATTGGTGTACGCGGCCTCTTCTCTCCTGGGCAAGCTCCTCCTCCTGTGTCCTAACACAGGCGCCTCCCCCCTGACACTGTTCCAACATTCCCCCAGCCCAGCCATCACCGCCCACCGTCACGCATGGCTCACGTGAACCATCACACGCAAACCTCCACTCTGCTTTACTGCTACCACCGCTCTCTTCCCCACCATGCACTGTTGCTCTGAGACAACATAACACTGCCCTTCACCTCAATTTCTAAGATAAGTTGTACAAACATACATGCCACGACGCGAATATAAAGATGGGACAAAGTCAAGATGAAAATTCTGACCGATTCTTCTGCACAGTTCATACATGCTAAAAGCTGCTACCCTTCCTCAGCTCATTTCAAAGCGCAGCTCAATCTAGGGTATACTGCCCCCCCACAACTGTCGACAATCTACTGAGTGAACAGGGACAGTAGGTGTCAGGAACTTTCCCATATGTCTCATCCTGTAAGTCTTGGGCGTGAGGCGGACACTCATGGGAAACACAGGCAACAATTAAAACAGGGAACAGGCCAGGATCGAACCCATGGTAAGACAATCCTAAAACTAGAGGGTCATGGATTCGCTCCGTTTCCGTTTTCTGAGGTGTTTACTGTCGTATTATTACGATTCAGGAGGATCACTGGCCCCCAGTTTCGAAGGAACAATTAAACTTGCACGTCACTAAGAGTCTTTTATCCCCTACTACATTTCACTAAGAGAGAAGACCACACAAGCCATCACACAATTCATTAGTCACTTTTCCTGACTTTTTTTGGGAAGGGGGGGGGTATATGTATAAGTGTACATATGTGTACCTGTCTCACAACGTAGAATAATGGAGATGGAAGGTATAAAATACCGACACGATGAAAAAATTAAACACAAATGAAGTATAATGAAATCCTTTATTGACAATGTTTCGCCCACACACGGCTTTATTTAGTTACAAACAGATCTGTTCGTGACTTGATAAAGCCCACTGTGTGGGCGAAACGTAGCCAATAAAGGATCGCATTATACTGCATTTGTATATTATTTTTCCATCATGTAGAATAGTGCAGTTGCACACTGTGGGGTTCCTACAGTGTAACCATCACAAAAAATATTCCATGCTCTGAGATCCACATAAATTTAACATTTCACAATAAAATAAATAATACGGAAAGAGCACCACAGTTAAATACCATCGTTGCCATTATATTACGAAAAGTAATATAGAGTTAAAAATCAAAAGAAAACAAATAATATACCGACAGCTATGGTAGTTTAGCTGATGTTTTGTGTAGGTTTCACTGTGTAAATAAACGCCCACTCCGCTCTAAGTGTGTTTATACAACAAAGGAGTAATATAGAAAATATTTCTAAAAAGGGACCGATTCAAACTGCACTCGGTAAATCCGTACGGTCAACTCTCTTATTTAATGTTTTTTTTTTTTTGTAAATGTAATTTAAAAAGCGCAAAATACAATAACGCGTACTATAAAGCTCTTACGCACAGCTTTATAAGAGCTTTATAAGAAAGCTTATCAGGGATATCGGAAAAATAAAATCACCAAAAACCAACATTATTTTGACAATTCCACAATGACGTGAAAATAAATGAAAGAATGTCACTATAAAACAAAAAACGAATTCAGCACCATTTTGCCAAATCCTGACTTGATATACCTTTGATGAGTTTCGAGAGTCCTACTCCCTGAAGAACAAAAAAGTCCAATACCATGACTGAAACAAAACAAAAACAACCCGCACATGGGAGACAGAAGAACTTACAACGACGTTTCGTAAAGGCAGTAGTACCACTACTTATTTTTCATCCTTTCTCCCGTCCGTCCTCCTCGCCTATATATATCTTGACTCACTCACTCTTCATGTATATATACTCACAAAAATGGGTGTCATCATAAACATTATTTAAAGAAGTGGAGGAGTAAGCCAGCGAAAGGCCTCCGTCAGATAACCAAAAGCACCAGACGCGGGTCATCATATGACAAAGAACCGCGTCAGGAAACACTTGTCCTGTTTCCTGACATTATTATAATCAAGGGGGAAGCGCTAAACCCGGAGGATTATACAGCGCCTGGGGGGGGGGATGTGGAAGGCATTCAGGCTTAATTCGGGGAACTGGAGCACAGATCCAATTCCCTAAATCAAGAGCCCCTCACCAACATCAAGGAACCTTGGTAGGTAAGACACATAGGCAACAGTTAGGCAACTTTATTCCGAAACGTTTCGCCTACACAGTAGGCTTCTTCAGTCGAATACAGAAAGTAGGCAGGAACAGTAGAGATGTGAAGACGATGTAATCAGTCCATCACCCTTGAAGTCGTAGAATTTGAGGTTGTCAGTCCCTCGGCCTGGAGAAGTTCAGTTCCATAGTCACATATGCAACAGTTGCATATGTGTCTTACCTAACAACCTGTCGGTATTTTATACCATTTTAATGTTCAATCTGTCAGACACTGCAACACAAGGGTATCTTGGTACAGACCTACAATCAACTTCGACAACTTCCACTAGTACGAGCGGCTGGATTTGAGAGGGACCTGACCTTTCAACATCTGAGTTCTTACCTCTCCTAGTGGCCTACGTCTCACCTCTTGGCGCTATAAAAAGCGTCATTCTGTCACTTCATCTCCATATTGTTTCATACTATGGAACAATGCTCTTCTCCAGACTGAGGGACTGACCACCTCAAAACTTTAAGGGTGATGGACTGATTACATCGTCTTCAAGTATCTTCTGCTTCTATCAACTTTTCTGTACTTGACTGAAGAAGCCTACTGTGTAGGCGAAACGTTTCATAATAAAGATACCTAACTGTTGCATATGTGTCTTACCTAACAACCTGTCGGTATTTTATACCATTTTAATGTTCAGTGCGGAGACTTAAATACTGTCGGAAGGAGAGGTGCAGAATAGTAGTAGTAGTAGTGAGAGTGTAGCCACTGAGAGGTCAGGTCCCTCTCAGATCCAACAGTTCTCACTTGAAAGGGTTGTCTAAGGCGTTTTCTGTACCAAGAGGCCATGTGTTGCAGTGTCTGACAAGATGAACATCAAAATGGTATACAATACCGACAGGTTGGTAGGTAAGACACATAGGCAACAGTTAGGCAACTTTATTCCGAAACGTTTCGCCTACACAGTAGGCTTCTTCAGTCGAATACAGAAAGTAGGCAGGAACAGTAGAGATGTGAAGACGATGTAAGTCTCCGCACTGTCGCTTGATCTTCAGATAGTTACTGACTATGGAACTGAACTTCTCCAGGCTGAGGGACTGACAACCTCAAATTCTACGACTTCAAGGGTGATGGACTGATTACATCTTCACATCTCTACTGTTCCTGCCTACTTTCTGTATTCGACTGAAGAAGCCTGTGTAGGCGAAACGTTTCGGAATAAAGTTGCCTAACTGTTGCCTATGTGTCTTACCTACCAACCTGTCGGTATTGTATACCATTTTGATGTTCATCTTGTCAGACACTGCAACACATGGCCTCTTGGTACAGAAAACGCCTTAGACAACCCTTTCAAGTGAGAACTGTTGGATCTGAGAGGGACCTGACCTCTCAGTGGCTACACTCTCACTACTACTACTACTACTCTGCACCTCTCCTTCCGACAGTATTTAAGTCTCCGCACTGTCGCTTGATCTTCAGATAGTTCCTGACTATGGAACTGAACTTCTCCAGGCTGAGGGACTGACAACCTCAAATTCTACGACTTCAAGGGTGATGGACTGATTACATCGTCTTCACATCTCTACTGTTCCTGCCTACTTTCTGTATTCGACTGAAGAAGCCTACTGTGTAGGCGAAACGTTTCGGAATAAAGTTGCCTAACTGTTGCCTATGTGTCTTACCTACCAACCTGTCGGTATTGTATACCATTTTGATGTTCATCAAGGAACCTTCCTTGAGGGGTGTTTCCTGACAAACATTATACCTATCATTTCTTCTGCCTGTGTGACTTGTGAATGGTCCAAGATGAACCGAAACATAGTCATAAGCTTTTCTCTGTCATATGTGCGGGTTATTTGTGTATCCTGACCTTTCCAGCTGGCGTAATGATATTTGTTTCTTGTCTACGTTCAACAGTGCTATTATTTACGGTAGACTGTTGTGAAGTAAAAACGATACTTCAGCTGGAAAGCTGTACAAGGCGTCCTCCCAGGGAGTAGAGTGAGGATATGTTCATGTTCATGTAGGTTTGCCAGGATGGGTCCTGGCCCGGGTCTTTTTCATTTGGTGACCAGGCAAGTGACGTTATGCTAATAGATAAAGCCCCACTATGGGGGACGAATTAACACTGTGGGTGATAAAACCCAACTATGGGTGAAAGCATCTTTGAAATTATCACTTTTCGACTTGTACATGAATGGAATACAACACCGACAACATGAAGAATTAGACATATGTCGCACATGTGTCTAATTCTCCACTTTTTGATTTACCCCATCACCTACCTACCATTATGATAAAGATAATTATATATAAATAAACCCAATATGATAAAGTCTACCTGAGAGCGTTTACCTACCAGATTATAATGAGTGAATGCATAAGATATTATCAGTACTGAATCTGATCTTGTTTTTCGATAGACAACGAGTTCCTCTAAAAGAAAACGGGAATACAAACATAATAGCACTAACGATTTTGAAACATATCCTCTTATAACTAAGATTGGCAGCATCTTACAAAAAAATGTGCAGTATTTGCTGTAATTATTTATAATAATAACTTGTAAAGGAGTGAATAGAGAGGCCTGGATGTTGTACCAGACAAGAATGACTGTGGTCAAGCCTAGCGAATCAGTTGGACAGATTTTGGTTTGGGATACAGATGATTCTCTGTGGAGATGAGTGGTATTTCCTTGAAGAGTTTGAGTGAATATATCTCCAACAAGACAGCACCACTCACAGGGTGACCGTACCATCAAGACAACACCACTTACTGAGTGAACATACCATCAAGCCACCACTCACAGGGTGAGCATACCATCAAGACAATACCACTTACTGAGCGAACATACCATCAAGACAACACCACTTACTGAGAGAACATACCATCAAGACGTGTTAACACCACTTACTGAGTGAACATACATCAAAACAACACTCATAGAGTGAACATACCATCAAGACACCACTCACAGAGTGAACATACCATCAAGACAGCATCACTTACTCAGTGAACACACCATCAAGACAGCACCACTTACAGAGTGAACATACCATCAAGACAGCGCCACTTACTGAGTGAACATACCATCAAGACAACACCACTTACTGAGTGAACATACCATCAAGACAGCGCTACGTACATAGTGAACATACCATCAAGACAGCGCCACGTACAAAGTGAACATACCATCAAGACAGCACCACTTACAGAGTGAACATACCATCAAGACAACACCACTACTGAGTGAACATACCATCAAGACAGCACCACTTACAGAGTGAACATACCATCAAGACAACACCACTACTGAGTGAACATACCACCAAGACAGCACCACTTACAGGGTGAAAATACCACCAAGACAGCACCACTTACAGGGTGAAAATACCACCAAGACAGCACCACTTAGAGTGAACATACCATCAAGACAACACTACTTACTGAGTGAACATACCATCAATATAACACTTGCAGACCAAACAACTGACCCACTAATACAGCAACCACAGTCACCCTTGGCTGCTTCAACATTAACGCAGCACGCTGTTTACAAATTATCAATATATATATGCAGCATATGCTGCATTTTTTGGTAAGAAGCTAATAATTTTAGGTACAACATACCTATACTGTTCACAACTGTTATTGGTATATTCCACATTCCTGACTTATGAACAATAAAGATGCAAAGGGAGAATGGACACTCAAGAAAAAATTCCACTTGGAGATCAAGTTTTCTTCATGCCTGTTTGGAGTACTGTACGTGGAAAATACGGAATATATCGGCCGAGTGATGATCGTGGGAGAGGTGCGAGTAGACAAGTGCATAAATCACTGTAAAGGTCAAATCGTGAAGTCTGCCGAGTTAGAGGGTTCAGGCCAGCTGAAAATTTATCTGTTCCTGTATCTGTGTGATATGTGCACTTTGTACATTAAAGTTGATACTAGTGGCCTCTGCTTTGATCGCGTCCTTTCAGTGGTTATTAGAACACAGAACTATGAGTGTATGGTTAATCATCTGATGTACATTGCTCTTTGCCTCGAGTCTGCTGACTAATTACTGGGCTGTGTTCCTAGGAACAATGTTCAGGGTTTCAACGTCTCTGGAACTGTGCGGTGGTGTAGAATGAATCAAATTTCTGTTCTATCGCTGTCCTTGAAATGATTGCTGGAGTGCAGTACAGAGAAAGAGAGAGTACGGTTTAGCACAAACCTCTGATGAACACTAACAGTGGGTGACAATATTGCATACGTGTTCATTTGTGTTTTTGTTCATGATGCCATGGCGACTGATCCCTAATTTCCTGGTTCTGTGGAACATGTTACTGGTTTCGGACTTGAGCTCAGTTTTCGGCTCGCTCTAGAGTAGCCTGTAGTTTCATCCTGGATAGGAGAAAGGAAGACTAAAGTAGCGGAGTTGGTCCAGGGTAAAGCCGTGGCTTACGCACTGGCCTGGAGATTTATGACTCACTCGCCATGGGTTCAAACCTCATCAATTCCGTGGTTTTTAAGCTCCATCAAATGCAGTAAAAAAGAAAAAGTATACCTATTGCAAAGATTACAGGATTTTAATAAGAAGTCCAAACACTTTATAAAAGAATCAGACACGTGTGCAACATTTGGGAATCTTTACTGGCAAAGCTTTTCCTCAATAAAGATTTGCAAATGCTGAACAAGTATCTCATTCTTCAACTTGTTGTGTTCGTTTTCCTACCAAGACACCAGCTTTCTCATACTGTGCAAAGTTAACACAAAGCTGCTGGTATATATAAACATTTGACTAAAATGACATTCTTTGTTGTTTTTACGTTTCACCTATTTCCAGTATTTGTGACATTTCCAGAGATTTAAACTGAATAAGGCTGACATTGTGTATGATAATTCGAGGTCTTTATTCACAACCTTCGGAGTTGGTGTGAACTAAAACTATTTCGGAAAGAACAAAAAGACACAATACCATGACTGGAACAATACACAAATAACCTGAACATAGGAGAAACTTATGATAACGTTTTGGTCCAACTAGGACCATTAACTAGCCACACACTAACACAAGGTAAGGGAGCCAGTATATACATTTTATTATTATTATTATTATTTTATTATCACACAGGCCGATTCCCACCAAGGCAGGGTGGCCCGAAAAATAAAAACTTTCACCATCATTCACTCCATCACTGTCTTGCCAGAAGGGTGCTTTACACTACAGTTTTTAAACTGCAACATTAACACCCCTCCTTCAGAGTGCAGGCACTGTACTTCCCATCTCCAGGACTCAAGTCCGGCCTGCCGGTTTCCCTGAACCCCTTCATAAATGTTACTTTGCTCACACTCCAACAGCACGTCAAGTATTAAAAACCATTTGTCTCCATTCACTCCTATCAAACACGCTCACGCATGCCTGCTGGAAGTCCAAGCCCCTCGCACACAAAACCTCCTTTACCCCCTCCCTCCAACCTTTCCTAGGTCGACCCCTACCCCGCCTTCCTTCCACTACAGACTGATACACTCTTGAAGTTATTCTGTTTCGCTCCATTCTCTCCACATGTCCGAACCACCTCAACAACCCTTCCTCAGCCCTCTGGACAACAGTTTTGGTAATCCCGCACCTCCTCCTAACTTCCAAACTGCGAATTCTCTGCATTATATTCACACCACACATTGCTCTCAGACATGACATCTCCACTGCCTCCAGCCTTCTCCTCGCTGCAACATTCATCACCCATGCTTCACACCCATATAAGAGCGTTGGTAAAACTATACTCTCATACATTCCCCTCTTTGCCTCCAAGGACAAAGTTCTTTGTCTCCACAGACTCCTAAGTGCACCACTCACCCTTTTCCCCTCATCAATTCTATGATTCACCTCATCTTTCATAGACCCATCCGCTGACACGTCCACTCCCAAATATCTGAATACATTCACCTCCTCCATACTCTCTCCCTCCAATCTGATATCCAATCTTTCATCACCCAATCTTTTTGTTATCCTCATAACCTTACTCTTTCCTGTATTCACTTTCAATTTTCTTCTTTTGCACACCCTACCAAATTCATCCACCAATCTCTGCAACTTGTCTTCAGAATCTCCCAAGAGCACAGTGTCATCAGCAAAGAGCAACTGTGACAACTCCCACTTTATGTGTGATTCTTTATCTTTTAATTCCACGCCTCTTGCCAAGACCCTCGCATTTACTTCTCTTACAACCCCATCTATAAATATATTAAACAACCACGGTGACATCACACATCCTTGTCTAAGGCCTACTTTTACTGGGAAATAATTTCCCTCTTTCCTACATACTCTAACTTGAGCCTCACTATCCTCGTAAAAACTCTTCACTGCTTTCAGTAACCTACCTCCTACACCATACACCTGCAACATCTGCCACATTGCCCCCCTATCCACCCTGTCATACGCCTTTTCCAAATCCATAAATGCCACAAAGACCTCTTTAGCCTTTGTTTTACTTTACTTTTTATGCTGTTAGTACTGAATTTTATACTGTAAGGTTTAGGATAAACACTGTGTACAACATAAACACTTGTTTATTTCCCAGAAATTTGGCATAAAAAACACGGTCGTAAGTCGAGTCGTCGTAAGTCGAGCAGGTCGTAAGTCGGATAGTAGGTGTGTGTGTGTGTATATATATATATATATATATATATATATATATACAGCACCTCTGCAAAAACAGTGATAATGTGCGAGTGTGGTGAAAGTGTTGAATGATGATGAAAGTATTTTCTTTTTGGGGATTTTCTTTCTTTTTTGGGTCACCCTGCCTCGGTGGGAGACGGCCGACTTGTTGAAAAAAAAAAAAAAAAAAAAAAAAAAAATATATATATATATATATATATATATATATATATATATATATATTACCTCTACCACTTCTATCTCCACTTCTTTCTTCTTCCTCTCTTTGTCCCATCCCTGCCCTCCTCTCATATATATACTGGCTCCCTTACCTTCGTATATTAGTGCATGACTAGTTAATAGTCCAAGTCGGACAGAAACGTCATCATAAATTTCTTTCTCCTATGTGCGGGTTATTTTTATAAAACTAGTTTAATATGAGTTTATGAAGCTCCATGCTGAACTCCTACATTTTCCAAATTGTCTGAAAAAAAAAATTGGTTTCTAATTATAGTAAGTAGTATTGATCACGAAACACCACCTTCACGATGTAGTGATCCATTGGTGAATATCTGGCCAAGACCTCCATCAAATTCATTATTAATAATAGCCACATATTTTTTCTTCTCAGATTATTTATATGCCAAGGAACAGCATTAATCACCGAAGAAGGCCAAGCAATGCAGCTTATTTCCGTTGGGATCCTTAAGAAGTGACCCACAGGAGTCGGTGATCGTACAGATTTTCTGCTTGATGAACACGGGCAGCAAATGTTTCCAGGCATGACCATACGTCTCACCCCATCCAAGACTGAACCAGATCTTTTCGGTTTTGAGCCAAAATTTCTGCCACTGAGTTAAGCGCTGTTATAGATAGAGGGTAGATTCAGCTAGGTTTTTTCACTGTTCTCACAGCTTATGTTGGAGCCTGTTCGACTTTCTTGACTTTTGTTTAACTAAGAAACAAGCATGCTGGGACAACATAACCTATAACATTTGTGATGTAGGCAATGTGCATCATACCTAGTACAGTACTGATGTTTCACTACCATATGGTGATATTGTTTTTTAAGCGATCACATACTATTATTAACTTGGACTAGTCCATTTATCATCTTACTACCTTACTATGCACACTTAAATGCTAACAAAAAATGAAATCACTTACTCATCCTAATATTTTAAATTCCTATCAATTTCTTTCAACATGCAGAATGCTTTTTTCAATATCGATGTTAAAAATCTCAATTAGAAAAGCCCAAAGGTATATTTTAGACTTCGTTGAATATGCCTTTCAGATGTCCCTTTTAAGTTAAACAAAAATTAAGTACTGTGTCTTGCTTTTTGCAAGAAAGACTGATGCAAACTGCATTGCTTATACTTGTATGTAGTAATAATGGCAGAATTACTGAAAAAATGTTAGGTAAATGAACACAGAGCCCACTAATGTGACATTTTACTGTAGCAACATTTCACTCTCCAGGATCTTTGTCAAGCCATTTGGCTTGACAAAGCTCTTCAAGAGCAAATCATTGCCACAATAAAATGTCACATTACTTGCATTTGTGTCCATATAGTACCTATTTGTATGTACAGCATATTCAAGGAATTAAATTTATTTTCTCTTCTAAATGACATTCTATTCAATGACATTTTAATGCTTTACATAAACATTACAGGATGCAAGCTTCAATGTAATTATTTATTTTTATTTATTATCACTGAAATTTCAGGGTTAGAAGATTATCCTCTTCAGCTGATTCCAAAGCCTACCGCAATCTTAGTATAACACCACCTCCCGAGGATGCCACCACAACAACTTGAAAAATACGTACACACAAATGCAGTATTATTCAATCCTTTATTGACTACTTTTCGCCCACACAGTGGGCTTTATTAAGTCACAAACAGATCTACCTGAGCCAGGCTCGTTGGCTCGGGTAGATCTGTTTGTTACTTGATAAAGCCCACTGTGTGGGAAAAACATAGTCAATAAAGGATCACGTTATACTGCATCTGTGTCTTTTGTTTCCATCATGTCGGTATTTTGTACCATTTATCCCCACCACCATAACTGGATATCTGAGCACCTACTGTTGTGTGTACAGGGGCAACAGGTGTAAAGAAACGTGTCTAATATGCCCACCCACCTCAGGACTGAACCTAGTCCTTCAGATGTTTCCCAAAGATACCATCATTCAATTAGCCTGGTCCATGGCTGGGCTCTGGGAGTAGAAAACTCTCGGAACTTATCAAAGGCAAAGGTAAAGTGCAAAGCTTCAGAGGTCATGCAGCACATGTTGTACAGCATTTCTTTATAAATCTGACTGATGGTGGCTTCCTTCCATTTGTATGAAGGGATGGCATAGCCTCAAATAAATGAACAAGTGAAATATGTAGGACGAAAAGATGTTCTTTAACCTCAATAACTGCTTCAATTATCCCACTTGTAATTCAAAAAACATCGATTATCCAGCGATCCATTATCTGGCACTGAACATTGTCTGGTGGTCTTTGATCCAGCAAAATGTACAATCCAGTGATTGACGGCAAAATGCTACACTAGTCTGGCAGTCACCATCTGGTCCACAAAAAAACAAAGAATCCAGTGCAGTGTTCTAATGAAGTAAACATCTGCTAATTAGTTTTATTATGTGACCTCCTGGCTTTTAATTCTGCCAATCCATAAAATATTAACACCTCCACCATTACTTGTAAGGTAGATTTTGTGTGCAATTTCAAGATTAATTTACCAAACCCTACTCCACCTTACTACCTCTCACTTGTATTAAGTTTAAATAAGATTGTAAAACAGTTAACCACTACTTCTTGTCTAGTTTTAAGTATAATTACTATGTACTATTACCTTATCTAGTTTTAATTAGTTACTATGTCTTAGAATTAGTTTGCCCAAAATGCCTCGGCATGATAGTGGCTATCTTTGTACTTAGCAAATCAAAATTGTAATTATACATTGTAACCTTTACAAAGAAATAAACTTTACTTTACTAAGCAATGAAAACTGTATGTATTTCAGGCACTGCACAATTTGAGGAAGGTATTCTCATATTCCATAACCCAGTGCCCTGTGCCTCAACACATGCAATTGGAATAGGACAGTGTGTGCATAACTTGATAATGCAGTTAAATATTAGCTTTGAAGATTTGAAGGGAATCAGAAGAGGATTTATGAGTAGTGATATGGAAACTAATATCCAAATTTCTTCAATAAAAATGGTAAATTTGGACATATACAGACCAATTCTAATTCAAATCTTTCAGAGTGATCAAAGAGACCGGTATCCTTAAAAACACAAACACATTAAACTTGAAGCCGGTCAGATGTTGCACTAGCAAGTTATCAGCAGGGAAGGGTTGAAGTTAATCTGATGCAATATGTAAATTATTGCATGAAAAGCAGTATTTCATTTTTCCTGTTTTCTTCCCCCCAAAAGAAGTAAATTATAACCTACAGAGACCAAAATTAATCAAAACTTTTCTTTAAGAGAGCAAACTCTATGTAAACTTAGTGTACATAATTTACCAATTTTTAACATTTGTCCTAAGGGAACACAGTAGGAAAACTCCCAACACAAGTCACAGGTAAATCAAAAGGTATATCACAGGACAAGTCCCTGTTATTTAATGCTTTTGTGTAAAATTAACATTAGCTAGCTGTTTATCTGAGCATCATCACTGATACAATCACCAGTCTAATGAAAATGAAAATGATCAATACAATACAGCAATTTAAAGAAATATTGCTGCTGAGTTTAGAGTAGAAATATTTTTTCTAAATTTTTTTGTTTATCAAATGCATTATTTTTGGTAGTGTATATGCTATTTTGGTAATCACGTGACATGATAAGATTTTCTGGGGCAAAAATTGATCATAAAACGTGGACTTTTTTTAAAGATGGCTTTTTTGTTTTGCTTGGCATGAGATACCTAAATTGTAAACTTATATCTAAAATGCTGAAAAGGAATGCACAAAAAAAGATGCATTATATGGCATTTTTTTAAATCCAGCACACACTCCCCACCATCAGTGCCAAATAATTGATGATTTACCATCATGCCTAGAGGCTGTTAATACTGCTCTTTAAATTGCATTCCTTATTTCACAATATTTAACTATTTTGTGCATCCGATATATCTTTCCTGTTCTGTACTTTCTAAGGAAGCTTAACTTCAGGCAGGGCTGCAAGAGTAACAAGAGCCCTCAAAACAAGTACATTACATATTTTTCTCTCTGCATGTACAGTTGTTTCTGCACCTCCCTGATGCCATTTGGTAGAGGCACTCATGATGATTCATGGAACCATCAATGCCTTAATTCTTTTGCTGTGTCCTGGGATTTTGGAAGGGCTTGATGAAGTGGTCTTCCTTCTGCAGGCTATTATGATCTTCCACACCTGCTGTTCCTCTTCCACACCTGCTGTGCTTCCTTTATTCTTGCCACATAACTCTTACATTCTCCTTGATCATATTTTTAACTTCTCTGATTTCAATCAACACTGTCTTCAGAAACTTTGATTTCAATGGTGGGTTTCTGTCCTCTCTGCCTACTTACTTTCTTAACATATTATTGTAATACAGCTTTTCATCATGGTACCATTCTTCTTTTCTTTTTGTTCTGCCTTTGGCCTTTCTTGTTAGCACATTTTGCTCTAGTGTGAGAGCAATAAAAACAAATAAATCAAGTTACCATGGCGAAACGTCTACAATAAAGATACCCAGATGTTGCATGTGTCTTAATTTCAACTTGTCGGTATTGTATACCATTCTTATACAACTTGTCAGACACTGCAACATCATGGAATCTTGATTCTGAGGACATGTACATAACCTTCACGACTTCGACAACTACTACTACAACTAACCCTTCATGACTTCGACATCTACTAGTACAACTAACCCACTGGGGAATCCCACCTACCAGTGACTATGCCCTCGTCTGCTACACTTCCCATTTCCACCTGACGTTAGTATATAAGCGCCAGGCTCCTTGCTTCTGCTACAGAATCTCCATGACTACGGTGCTCTTCACACCTACTCCAAGGTTGAAGGATTGATTACCTCATCTTCTGTATATAGTTCTACTGTCTTCAAGTTATGTCCTGGAATTTGTACTGATAAAGCCACTGGATGGCGAGACGTCTACAATAAAGATACCCAGATGTTGCACATGTGTCTTAATTTCATTCCAGTAGGTACCATCCTCCTGTCTTATGACAGTGGGACTCTTGATCTTTGCCCTGTGAACTTTTAAGCAGGGAGGGCACAGCCATTAGACAAACTAAGTGGCAATATTTTGGAAAAAGGGAGCAGAAAAAAAAGGTTTATTTTTGGACTGGAGATAATTTCACTGCTTCTCTTTGAGTTACACTTCATGGTAATAGGACATAGTTCATCCAATTGAGGGACTGAAGAGCTTCTGGGAGAGGGAAAGGGGGCAGAAAGAGGGATTAAGTACACTCTTTGAACGGCTGTCTTCTTGAGGAAGGTTAGTGGAATTACTTGTTTGAGGTGGAATCCATCGCAGTATAAAGGAAAAGAAGTATAAGGGAAAAAGCAGTATAAAGGAAACAACAGTACGTATAAGGGAAAAAGCAGTATAAGGGAAGTAATGGCTCAAAATCTTTGCTTAGAGCACCACATACCCTTGCACTACTACTGTCTATACAATGCCATGTATGTACGTATATTTTACAAACTCCTACTTTCACTCAGTATACACTTATCTTTATATTCCTGAGTGTTTCTTAATAACCATTATTCACATGTTACAGAATTTCCAATCCAATTTATGATGCCTGGTCAGAAATGGGAAGCAATGTCAGTAGTGTCACTGATTACCTGTATAGTATATATACATAGTACCAGCTATATTATAGTTAGGCCCCCGAGGCTCCGTGGCTAGCTGCGACGTCACATGCCCCGGGCATGTGAGCACTTGCCAGCAGGCCTCCTCGGATTCCGGCTAGGCATAGACTCAACAAGGCGAGGCCCTGGGCTCCCCTCACAAGACTCTATAAATATAAGCTACCAACTGACCTTATGTGCATTTCTTCGACCATCCATTATCTCCAGAACACCCACCCGACAAATGGTGTGCAGCAGTGGTCACGTAAATTTGATATTTACCCAGATGTATGGAGATTAACTTCTACCAGCCGATGGACATTGTGTATTGACAGCATGGAGGCCTAGTCAAGCCAGCTACCACCCTCACCCACAACTGCATGCTACAACCAAGTTAGTATATCTCCAGCCTGCCTAAGCACCTTTCCTGTTCAGTTTTGTGTGGCTTAATCCACTTATTTGCTTAACTTTCAAGGAGTAGATCCAGGTTTTGCAAATTCTGCCAAGCAGTTAAGCCAGTCTGTGGAGGAGAGCCCTAAGCCACCCAGCCTGCCTAAGTCATAAGCCAGCCTAGCCTACCAAGCCAGCTTCCCAATCTGCTGTGCGCATAGTTACAAGACTTCAAGCCATCCCAGCTAGTGTGGACTGCCTAAGCCAGCAAGCCAACCCAGCTGTGTGAGAAGTAAGCCAGTGAACTTTGCTCTGCAGTAACTGTCTTCAGTATCACTTTGTACTACCAGTAAAAACCCTGGTCAGTGATAATCCCCATCCCTGTTGTAGAAAATACTGTATATTTTCCAAAAATACAGTGTATTTTGTATGTAAATTGATGGAATATATTGTAGATAATAAAAATTAATTTGTAAATAAATAAAGAACCAGCGAAATGGGTGAGCGTCGCTGGGGAAGAGTCGCCATTGTTTTGAGCTGGGCTGAAGGCACGCAAGTGAAATGTGCTTAAATTTCGTCGCTCTGGAGATAAAATTGTGGTTGAAACCTCCCAAATAGCAGCAGAAATTGTTGGATTTGCAGTCCTGCATAACATGAGCATTAGGCGAGTGGACAGGACAGTCCAGGAACCCCAGCTAAGTCAATGTCTATTTATGTTGAAATTCTGGCCAGTATTTTCTTCATAATTTAGGCAGGGGGTTTGTATATGATACACCAAGTAATCTCCAGACAAATTGGCGAGTCTATTATTATATGTATTCACATTTTAAATTGGTGAGTCTATTATTATATGTATTCACATTTTAAATTTAATATACAGTCCACATATTTATATTAATGTTTTTACCAGAATTCCTGGTGATGTATATTTCATTTGAAATTAATGTAGGTCCAGAGTGACTTGTGGAGAGATAGATTGTAGTAGGTATCGAAGGGGGACATTTTTTGCGACCTAAGTGTCCTAAAATTCCTACTTGTCTCTGTAACCTTGATAAAGGATAATTATCTTTGTTACCATTTACTGGTATGTATCTTATGAGTTACATCCAGGTAAATTTAATTTTCCACACCTGTGGTATTTTGTGACTTGCCAAACCACGCGGCTTAATATCACATGACCTTGTGGTGTTGAGTGCCACAGCGCGGAATGCTGTCTCCCAGCCTGCTCCACCACTCACATCAAGCCACCGCCATCAACCGTGTGTGGCATATTCTTCTACCTATATACGGGTCCTTAGAATCATCTTTTACAGCTCACATAGCAGGTCAAGACTCAAGAGTGCTTCTTCATCCCTGTGCTGTGTGTAGTTCACCCAGAAAGCACAATTCGTTGAACTCCCACGTGTGTAGGTGGCCACTGTCAGCCGAGACCACTTTCACCACCTCTCTGCCACCACCAGTGTACTCTCAAATTCTAATCTATGTGCAGAGATAATTGCAATTGTTGAGACGATTTTTCTAAATTCAGTGAATTTCTTAGTGAAATCAGAGATTTGTGTAATGTTCAGATTCAGTGTTCAGTATATTTACCATTTGCAATACGTCTGTTCTCACAACTTGTATCCAAGATTTGTCACAGTGCTGTGGAATGTGAAGTTCAGATTAATTTCTTATAGATCTGTGAATTACTTATTAACATAACTGAGTGGTCAGGCACTAGTAAAACCGTCACTCCTGTCTGGAATCCAGTTGCTACAATATCTTGCATACTGGATAGCATACAGTTACCTTGGGTTTCAGAGGAACCTCAGACAACCTTGGATACTAAGACTATTGTCCCTGTAATGGCTGTTTGTTCAAATTGTAGTTTCTCCATAGGGGACGCCTTGTCAGAACATGACTACTTGAAGCTAGTAATGCCATCTCTTGATGTCACAAGCCATTGAAGAAAGATGTTTCTGTGGCTAGTGCACTCACTAGTATTTGTTGCTGTCCCTTGTGTTCCAGATGGTGATAATATCCTAGTTGACAGTGATTCTCACAAGGTACAAGGTTATATGTCGAGCAATCATAACATACTGTAAGAGACAGTAAGAGCCGTTTCTCCCTTGCTAATACATATTTCTTGTTATATCGTTAACAACTTCAACCGGGGAGAGTCCATCCACTCCACCGAGCCTGTTCATTCCTTCAGTAAGAAAGTGTACTTGATGTGTTGAGATAGATAATCAAGTTAAGAGAGTTTTCTTTTCAACTGTGTTTTTACAATATCAGCTTATTAATGTTGAATACAGATCGACGCCATACATAACATGACAGAGCTGTCAGTAGTGTCACTGATTACCTGTATTACTTGTGTAGTATATATAGATAGTACATGTACCAGCTATGTTATAGTTAGGCCCCTGAGGCTAGCTGTGACGTCACGAGCCCTAGGCATGTGAGTGCTTGCCCACAGGCCTCCATCTCAGATTCCGGCTAGGCACAGACTCAGCAAGGCGAGGCCCTGGGCTCCCCTCACAAGACTCTATCAATATAAGTTACCAACTGACCTTGTGTGTATTTCATCAACCATCCATTATCTCCAGAACACCCACCCGACAGCGATGATGATTAACAGACCCATTAACTGGCATCATCATATATAATCTTCATGCAACAGATCATTAACCCTTTCAGTGTCGAAACCCCTGATCCTTAACTAAATCCGTGTCGAAAAATTTAAAAAAAAAAAAATCTTATGAAATGACAGAGAATCTTTTCCCAATGGTAATGACACCAAAAGTACAAAATTTGATGGAAAACTTACGAAATTATGCTCACACAAAGTTAGCGCTCTCAGCGATATTTACACATCGGTGATTTTGCCCACTTTGAGCCCTATTTTCGGCCAATTCCATTCTTCCACTCGACTAAAATCATAGCTATTTTGCTAGAATTCCATTTGTTCTATCAATTGAGTACAAGAAACCGCTAATTTACCGATTTCAACTACCCAATAAAGTGATCAGAAATTGGCAATTTGGCCAATTTCACACGAATTTCAAAAGATGCCAATTTCAAAATAGGGCCCAGAATAAACAAGGCAGACATTCCTGGTACTAAAATAACATTTTTTTCTGTTCATTAGTCACATCTCCAGGCCCCTCTTATATTACTCTTGCTTTCCATTTTGAATTTTTATTCTCACAAAAAATAGAAGATTTACTGTTATGCAGACTACTGCATTATTATAATAATTGTGTAAATAATGTCAACCCATTCATGACTGCGTATTAAACTGGCCTGTTGGACACCTATTGGACAGTGACATCATTTGTTTACTCTTGAACATCGGCAAAAATCAAACATTTCCGCTACTTTGAGCTCAATTGCAAGGCACTTTTCATTGTGAAAACAATCAAAATCATTTCCATTTCTGTACTATATTTTCCATTTTATCAAATGAGACCAAGAAAACGAGAATACAACCATAAATACCATACAAAAATACACCACAAAGTTGCTGTTTTAACCCAAAAACAAGGTCGGAGTTTTTTTCTCATTATGCACTGCGTGCTGCAGGATTTTTTTTTATACTGCACACACTGACCACTCAGACCCATTCTTTCATATGTAGGCCTACCATTATACTGTGCATACTGACCACTCAGACCCATTCTTTCATACACAGGCCTACCAGCTTTCTTCCACCAGACTTGAAGGCACTAGAATTTTGGTGTTGGACCGCAGGACCGACACTGGCTCTCAAGCCATAGTACTACAGGACTGACACTGAAAAGGTTAAACTACAAGAATCAACAGTGTCTCTTCATGAAAAAAATTAAACTTTAACCCTTTCAGGGTCCGTCCCGTAGATCTACGGCTTTACGGTGAGTGTCCAAACCGTAGATCTACGCCATGAGCTCAGCTCACTCTGATAAACTGTGAGTGGTACATTTGGGCCTAGATATGAGAGAATACATCTATGTGGTATGTGTGCACCACATAAAACAGATCCTGCAGCACACTGTGTATAATGAGAGAAAAAAACTGAAATCATGATTTTTCGATTAAAACAGCAAATTTGCAGTGTTTTTTCGTATGTTTTTTATAGTTGTATTTGCGATTTCTTGGTCTCATTTGATAGAATGGAAGACATATTACAGAAATAGAGATGATTTTGATTGGTTTTAGCACAGGAAATGGCTTGAAACTGAGCTCAAAGTAGCGGAAATGTTAAATTTTTGCCGATATTCAAGAGTAAACAAACGACCTCACACGTCTAATACACGTCAGCTGGTGGGTCTAATATACATTCACAAATATGGTGATGATATTTATACAATTATTACAGTATTGCATAACAGTAAATCTTCTATTTTTTGGTGTGAATAAAAATTCATTATGTGAATAAAAAATCAAATGGAATTTATTTGTAAAGCCTCAAAGCATAACTAATGAACAGAGGAAATGTTAGTTTAGTGCCAGAAATGCCTACATTGTTTATTCTGGACCCTATTTTGAAATTGGAATATTTTGAACTTTGTGTTAAATTGGCCAAATTAACAATTTCCCATCACTTTATTTTGTAGTTGAAACAGTTGACTTGGCGATTTCTTGTGCTCAATCGATAGAATAGAAGTAATACTAGTGAAATAGCTAAGAATTTGGTTGATTGGAATAATGTAATTGGCCTAAAATGGGAGTCAAAGTCGGCAAAATCGCCGATTCGTAAATATCGCTGACACATCAAAATTCGCGAGAGCATAATTTCGTCAATTTTCCACCAAATTTCGTACTTTTTGTTTTATTACCTTCACAAAAAGATTCTCTACGATTTCATAAGAAAAAATAACAATTTTTTTTTTGAAAATTCTTGGACACTGGTGTGTGACTCCAGATTTGGGCCTTGGACCCTGAAAGGGTTAAAAAACCTAAAAATCCCAAAACTGTTGAGTGCCAAAAACAAGGAATTGCAGCCACAAACAATATATTTTTAAACCAATCAGGCTTTTCGTACAAAACAGAAACACATCACATTCATGAATATGCAAAAAGTCAATTGATAGTGAATACATGGAAGACACTGTAAACACCAGCAAAGAAGAGCAGGGAAAAATTAAACCAAATAAAAATAGAGAAATGTTTACCAAATTAATGAAACAGTAACACCAGACAAAATGACTGAAATGTCAAAAACCAAAGACTGAGAGACACTCAGACAACTAAACAAAAGCTGTCACAGAGGGAACCATCACAGATAACAAAAACTACATGTAAATATGTCACAAGAACGTGAAGATATGGAAAGAAATAGTGGTACCACGGGATACAAACAGCCCAAAACTCGAACAATTATGTAAGTGTATTTACGTAAGTGCTTTTATAAGTGTATTTTTGGGGGTCTGAAACAGATTAATCTAATTTACATTATTCCTTATGGGAACAAATTCGTTCGGCATCGGCACTCGAACAGCCTTCTGGAATGAAATAAATTTGTATCCCAAGGTACCACTGTATAAGTATCCAAAGCCATGATACAGTAATGACATGTTAAACATGATACAGTAATGACATGTTAGACATGTTAGTTAGTTTAATAATATGTTTATTATTAATATGTTTATTATGTGTAAGAACTTATTTCATGTAATGATATAACATGTCCAATTTTTCATGTGAAAGGCACAAAACATTAAACACACTTATATAAAAATGTAATTACACAGATAATTGCATAGATTTGTTTACATGCAGAATAAACAAATAGGAGAAGACAGAAAAAAAGGACTGATATAATCCAGATAAAAACCTGGAAAGAGAATGTACAGTACAGCATGAATACAAGGAACTAGGAGAGTGTTATTATTACTGCACATTTAAAGAGCTAAATCTAAATAGGTAATTCAGTACTACACACAAGGGTGAGAGAGATGGTAGAGGAAAAGAAGTGGCATAGAAGAAGGAAGTACACTGGTAAATCAGAGTAAGCATGTCAGAGCCCTGAATGATGTATCTAATATAAAGTCGGAGCACTTTCTGACAAACGTAATGATTATTTAAAGTTCGTTGGGATGTCAGCAAGACCTGAGAATTCTCACAGAGTAGTGCTGGGCACCCATCCATGAGATGCTCACAGGGTAGTTCTGGGCACCCATCCATGAAATGACCATGTGCCAGTATGGTATTACCATCATGAGCTGTGCAAGTACTGCTTCCTAAAACTGACAGAGATGAAGGGAAGATGGTCAGAAGAATAATGTGGTTTGCTGTAGAAGAATAATGTGCCTTGCTACAGAAAAATATTGTGGTTTGCTGAAAACAGCATGTTGATCACTAAAGTAGACCAATGATACTCGATCTTGCAAGAGTTGAATTTGTACCATAAAATAACCAAGAGAACTGCATCTGCCTGTTGGAAACTGAAATGACGTGAACTGTGGATGTGCAAAAGTGCTGCAATTTCAGCCCCCTGAATTCCAGCATGCTAAGACCCAACAAACAATTACATTTTTGTGTCTTCTGAAGACAGTACTACCAGGGAAGGAAAGGACTCAAATATATGAACTGCATGCAATGAACTTTGAGAGTCTGAGACTACAACAAATGTTAAGGCAGACATGATAGCAAATATGGATAATAGCAAGGAGAAATTCATACAATTGTGCCATGAAAACAATGTGGTGGGTAACTGTGTGGCAAGGAAGTGCAACAGCCCCTTATGTGCAAAAGCCTTGCACTGCATTGCAGGATTTTTCACTTTTGTGAGGCACAAAAACAAAAGGGCAATGAACAAAATTATGTTAACATAATTGATCATCTAACTATTTGCTCATATCAGCAGTGTCTTTTAGCTACAAAAAAAAACAAAAAAAACTGATAGCAGTGGCAAAGAAAACTACCAGTGGTAGGCGAGTACAGGTAAGAGTTTCCTGCAAAACCTTTATGTCGCATGTGTGAGTGACATGAAAGTTAGTGAACTCATTAGATAAATGCTGTAGCACAAATGTTCATCAGTTAATCTGCCAGAATCAGTGTGGCAACTGCTGTCTCTCCAAAATAAAGGAATGAGTAGAGCCTGGGAAAATTGGTTAAGTGTTGAAATACTACACTGAAAAGTATACTGTAATACTAGTCAGTGGGAAAATGGAAATTCTCTTAATGTTAATCTGAAGTACTGTCATTATGTTAAGAGTGATACGTATTTTTATTACTCTTTCTGCTATAATAGAATTTTGGTGCTTTCCCAAGTTGCATGAGTCCAAAAGTCCATCTGTGTCCCCTCAGATGAACTCCCTTCCATTTCCTCAACTTCTTCCTTGGTATATCCCTTTACTAGGTACATGTTTATTACTCATATTAAAAATATTATCTGCCTTACTATATAATAATTTAATGGAAAAAATGGTAATGCACTTACATGTCATACTGTCACAGATGGAAATTAAGTTCTGCTCAATCTTTAATTGGGCTATACATTTTTTGTAGCCTATAATATTCTCAAAATTTGATTCTGAACTTACTCAAATTTATTGATTGTCATTTTACCAAAACTCAGGAGTACAGGAGGTACTCATCTTATAAATGACTTAAGTTGTAAACATCTGCACTTAAAAATTGAGTACCTAAGAACCAATTATATTCTCACAAGAGTCAATTCACTACCAACACAAGAGAAACTTAAGCATCCTTTGTATTGCAGATATTGTTTTTTATACAAACAACTCAGTTATAAAAGGAGAGACAAATGTAGTATAATATAATCCTGTATTGCTGATAAAGGAATGAATATACAATACTGCATCTCTCTCTCTCCATGGTGTTGGTATTTTATACCACTTCCTTCAAACTCATTTGTAAGACAAAAAACAGGAATGCAAATCATATACAAGTTAGTGACTTACTATACCAACCCATCCTCCAACTTCTTTATGATTCACTAAAGAAGGAAATGCACGCTGCATGATATTGCAAGATGCCCTATACTGCTTGACTGCTTTGGGTATTTTGTGGTTTACATGTTATAAAATACTAATTACAGAGGGGGCCACTAGGACACCTAGCATGGCTAGGCATTTCCAGCAGACTTAGATTAATTCTTAACATTAAGTCCTTACAGATTATAGTATTAAGGCTAAGTGACTACATCATAATTTGTGAGTTTAGCAATGTGAATGCTTTTGTTTTGGCACAATACAAGGTGTCTATATTTGAGTATCATAGGCAAACTTATGACTAGTTAGGATTTATTATTTTAAGATTAAGATTAGTATTTCTGGGTTTATAGTCAGTGGGTGAGTGAGTGTAATTTTGAACCACCAGGTGGTTATCATGTAGTTAGTTGTCGGGGTGGATCAGGGAGATAAGATGTTTTCTAACTGTAGTTTTGAAAGTGATGAATGTGTCTGCAGTTCTAGAGTTTTCAGGTAGGGTGTTCCAGATTTTAGGTCCTTTGAAATACACTGGCAAAAATCAAACATTTCCCCTACTTTGAGCTCCATTTCCAGGTTCTTTTTATAGTAAAACCAATCAAAATCACCTCTATTTCTATAATATGTTTCCCATTCTATCAAATGAGACCAAGAAAACGAGAATACAACCATAAATACTATAGGAAAATAGACCACAAAGTCGGCATTTTAATTAAAAAAAAAACACTCGGAGTTTTTTTTCTCATTATGCACTGCATGCTCAAGGATTTTTTTTATATGGTGCACAGTGACCACACAGACCCATTCTGTCACATGTGAGCCTACCAGCTTTCTCCTGCTTGATTTGAAGCCTCTAGAATTTATGAGTATATATACGTCAAACATGGTACCTCGTAAGACGTATATATACGACCGAAACAGTCAAAGGATTAATAACATTTTTGTAATGACTATTTTATTGTTTTATTTTGGTATTTCATGTTTTACTTTACTTTTCATGCTGTTAGTACTGTATTTTATACTGTAAGGTTTAGGATAAACACAGTGTACAACACAAACACTTGTTTATTTCCCAGAAATTTGGCATAAAAAAGCACGGTCGTAAGTCGAGTCGTCGTAAGTCGAGCAGGTTGTAAGTCGGATGATAGGTGTATATATACGACCAGAACAGTCATATATATACACCTATCATCCGACTTACGACCTGCTCGACTTACGACGACTCGACTTACGACCGTGCTTTTTTATGCCAAATTTCTGGGAAATAAACAAGTGTTTGTGTTGTACACTGTGTTTATCCTAAACCTTACAGTATAAAATACAGTACTAACAGCATGAAAAGTGAAGTAAAACATGAAATACCAAAATAAAACAATAAAATAGTCATTACAAAAATGTTATTTTGATATTCAGTAGTAAAGTTCGACTTATGACCATTTCGACTTACGACCGGTTTCTTGGAACCGAACTCGGTCGTAAGTCGGATGGTAGGTGTACATCTTACGAGCCAGTGTTTTGGACGTATATATACTCAATAATTCTAGCAGCTTCAAATCAAGCAGGAGAAAGCTGGCAGGCCCACATGTGAGAGAATGGGTCTGTGTGGTCAGTGTGCACCACAAAAAAAATCCTGCAGCACGCAGTGCATAATGAGAAAAAAAAACTGACCGTTTTTTTGGATTAAAACACCGACATTGAGGTGTATTTTCGTATAGTATTTATCGTTGTATTCTTGTTTTCATGGTCTTATGTGATAAAATGGAAAACATATTGCAGAAATAGAGATGATTTTGATTAGTTTCACGATGAAAACGACTTTGAAATTGAGCTCCAAGTAGCGGAAATGTTCAATTTTTACCAATGTTCAAGAGTAAGCAAATTACACCACATGTCCAATTCACGTCAACTGGGGAGTCTAATATTCTTTCACTAGTACACTGATATTATTTATACCATTTTTACAATAATGCAGTGGTCTGCATAACAGTAAATTTTGTATTTTTTGTATGAATAAAAAATCAAAATAGAAAGCAATAGTAATATAAGAGGGGCCTAGAGATGTGGCTAATGAACAGAGGATATGTTATTTTAGTGCCAAGAATGTCTACATTCTTTATTCTGGACCCTATTTTGAAATTGGCATCTTTTTTTAATTTGCGTGAAATTGGCCAAATTGCCAAATTCTGACCACGTTATTGGGTAGCTCAAATCGGTAACTGGGCAGTTTCTTGTACTCAATTGATAGAAAAATGGAGTTCTAAAGAAATAGCTATGAGTTTGGTCAACTGGATCAATGGAATTGGCCAAAAACAGGGCTTAACCCTTTCAGGGTCCGTCCCGTAGATCTACCACTGTGAGTGGTACATTTGGGCCTAGATATGAGAGAATACATCTATGTGGTATGTGTGCACCACATAAAACAGATCCTGCAGCACACTGTGTATAATGAGAGAAAAAAACTGAAATCATGATTTTTCTATTAAAACAGCGACTTTGCAGTGTTTTTTCGTATGGTTTTTATAGTTGTATTTGCGATTTCTTGGTCTCATTTGATAGAATGGAAGACATTTTACAGAAATAGAGATGATTTTGATTGGTTTTAGCACTGGAAATGGCTTGAAACTGAGCTCAAAGTAGCAGAAATGTTAAATTTTTGACGATATTCAAGAGTAAACAAACGACCTCACACGTCTAATACACGCCAGCTGGTGGGTCTAATATACATTCACAAATATGATGATGATATTTATACAATTATTACAATATTGCATAACAGTAAATCTTCTATTTTTTGGTGTGAATAAAAATTCATTATGTGAATAAAAAATAAAAATGGAATTTATTTGTAAAGCCTCAAAACGTAACTAATGAACAGAGGAAATGTTAGTTTAGTTCCAGGAATACCTACATTGTTTATTCTGGACCCTATTTTGAAATTGGAATATTTTGAACTTTGTGTTAAATTGGCCAAATTAGCAATTTCCGATCACTTTAATTTGTAGTTGAAACAGTTGACTTGGTGATTTGTTGTGCTCAATTGATAGAATAGAAGTAATACTAGTGAAATAGCTAAGAATTTGGTTGACTGGAATAATGTAATTGGCCTAAAATGGGAGTCAAAGTCGGCAAAATCGCCGATTCGTAAATGTCGCTGACACATCAAAATTCGCGAGAGCATAATTTCATCAATTTTCCATCAAATTTCGTACTTTTTGTTTTATTACCTTCACAAAAAGATTCTCTACCATTTCATAAGAAAAAATAACAATTTTTTTTTTTGAAAATTCTTGGACACTGGGGCACCACTTCAGATTTGGGCCTTGGACCCGGAAGGGGTTAAAGTCGGCGAAATCGCTGATGCGTATGTTGCCGAGACCGCTAAGTTTGCGGGAGTATAATTCCGTGAGTTTTCGACTAAATTTCGTACTTTTGGTGTCATTACTGTCAGGAAAAGATTCTCTATCATTTCATAAGAAAAAAAAAACTTTTTTTTTTTTCCAAAAATTTTGCGACATAGAATGACAATTTCAGAAAGGGGCTTGCGACAGTCAAATGGTTAAAGGTAAAAGTGATGTTAAATGTTCATTTATCCATTTCATTAGCCATTTATATTTCTCATTGCTTTCTGTATATAAAACTATATTCTCCATAAAAATGTATTGTTTGTTAATATTTTTGGGTGTCTAGAACAGATTAATTGGATTTACATTATATCTTAGGGGAAATATTGCTTCAGTTTTCGTACAATTTGGTTTTCGTCAGACTTTCTGGAACGCATTAATCATGAAAACCAGGGTTCCACTGTATTTATAGATGCTCCTCATTTTGTGAAGGTTCAACTTACGATATTCCAACTTTGGGTTGGTGCAATAAAACTGCAAAACTTGTTTTTGCACTGTACAGTACTGTACATTCATTGATAAGATAAACTTGTATTCATTTATTTATTTTTCAATATTGGAATTTAGTTAGTTACAGTAATTATTTACTTATTCAGTGACAGTAGTTATTAATTTACTTATTTATATCATATTCAACTTAGGATATTTTCAAGTTATGAAGGGTTCATCTGAAAGTAACCCCACCTTGAGCAACACTGATAACCTCCTGCTCGACATTCACTGCAGGCTTCCTGTACCAGCAAGTTCCTTATGGCATTATGATGTTACCAGCAAGTTAGTAATTACTATGTTTTCTATTAGATTAGCTCATGATACTCAAGTTGCCTTCAAATCAACAATTTCCAAACATGTAATTTGTTTATCAGATGACCAGTTTTTATTACAGCCAACCCAAAATTGGGCAACTGTTTGACTTATATTATGTCTTGGTACAGAAGCGACAAGGATTAGCTGGTATACCATAACACTGTAAATTTTACCAAAATTTACTCTCGTCAAATTCCATCCCTGTACTTCCAGCCTTCCTTCAACTCCCATACATAACTGATAACACATTTTGTCTCACTGTATTTCTATTGTAACTAAATAACTTTATGCATCTTCACCATCTCTATTCAGTCACTCCACAAAACTAAAGATCACCGAATACATTTGAAATAATACAAATTCTTTTGTAATTGACCATTTGTCATTAAGTACCTTCTTTATTGTACAGCAGGGCTCCGCTTTACGGCGTTTTGCCTTACAGCGTTCCACTAATAGAGACATTTCAAATTATGACCAAAACTCGCTACACGGCTCCCTCCCCCACCTGACTTTCTAATACTGTATGGTCAGCATGTACCACCCATGTTGTTTATATTCTCTGTGAGCTCTGCATCTCTCCATTATGTCTGGAAATTTTCCAAAATTTCAAGTGTTTCAAAGGCATTTCATGTTTTATATATATTCTGAGGGCTGAGGAGGGGTTGTTGAGATGGTTTGGACATGTATAAAGGATGGAACGAAATAGAATGACTTTGAGAGTGAATAAATCTGTAGTGGATGGAAGGCAGGGTAGGGGTCAGCCTAGTATAGGTTGGAGGGAGGAGGTAAAGGAGGTTTTGTGTGCGAGGGGTTTGGACTTCCAGCAAGCATGCATGAATGAATTAGATAGGAGTGAATGGAGAAAAATGGCTTTTAGGACTTGATGTGCTGTTGGAGTGTGAGCAAGGTAACATTTATGAAAGGATTCAGGGAAATCGGCAGGCCGGCCTTGAGTCCCGGAGATGGGAAGTACAGTGTCTGTATTCTGAAGGAGGGGTATTAATGTTGCAGCTTTATAACTGTAGTGTAAGCGTGCCTTTGGCAAGACAGTGATGGAGTGAATGATGATGAAATCTTTTCTTTTTCAGGCCACCCTGCCTTGGTGGGAGACGGCCGATGTGTTAATAAATAAAAAAAATTATACTTGTGTGTACCTGTACCTAGATAAACTTACACACTGTGCTGGCATGCAGGTACACATTAAAATCACTAAGAGTGTTTCATTTGTCTCGAAGATGCCATATTAGCAATGATAATGATAATAAAACGCAATAATAATCACCCTGAGGTGCATTAAATGTCGTACGTATATTACATTTAATATAAACGTTTTCACTAATCCATCTATGATGGATAAACATGTTATATAACATATCAACATGATAAATACACCCCACAGTAGAATAAATTAACATATATGAGATGTTTTTCCAGTCATCTTGTTGGAGTGTTGGAAAGAATTACATTTGCTCTAGTCCAAGGCTGCAGAAAATGCATATACAATAGTATTAGTAAAAGTAACTGTAGAAAATTATTCCTTTCGTATGCTTTCACTCACTTAAACTCTTATTTATTCTACTGTACCAACATGGAGACAACTTGTACACAATGTAAGGTGTTTGTATTATGGTTATAGGCTTCACAGACATGGAAATAAATGTGTATTAACCACCAGCAGATGCGTTTGTTTGTTTACATACTCCGCATCTCTGTCCTCTCTCATTCGTTTATTAGTTTTATCTTGTTTACTCGCCTCTCACCCTACATTAAGACTACAAATGTTTTAAGGTAAGTAATGAGTGTACTGTATATGCATTTTATCACTCTAGGGCACTCTAAATGTTATAGTATATTGCGTGTGGGTGGGATGGCCTGGCTGTCTACCATTCCTCCCACACCTGACTTCTTACAATAAATACTACTCACCTCTCACCCTACATTAAGACTACAAATATTTTAAGGTAAGTAATGAGTGTACTTTGTGTGTATTTCATTTGTTATTGTTTTTAAATGTCTATTTCTACTTCTAACTTAATATAAGTTAGTGTAAACTTGTTGTCTGGTATTTACACGTATATGTATATGCATTTATAAGTGGAAAAAATGGCGTTCCCCTTTTCAGCGATTTCCACTTTAAGGCAATAGCCTGGAACCTAACCTACCATGTAAGTGGGGCCCTACTGTACTTATGACTGTAGTTAACTGCTTAAGAAGTCTTACTTAATAGTCTATGTCTAGTTCTTAAGTAACATTAAACTCTTATGATTAGTTGTCCGAAATACATTGCATAATTAGTGGCTTTCTTTTGTGCCTACCAGTGTTTCATTACATGTTAGCTACATTATTTGTACTACATAAAGAAATAAAAATTGTACTGTATTGTACTGGACAGCTCTGAACATTGTCTAGATTGCATTTCCAATCTGTGGGTTAGATGTGAACTAGAGAATATCTCGTATTTTTTCTGCTTTATAGAGGAGTCGAGACAAATGATAACTTATGGATGTCTGACCACAAGACATTGCTCTCCTAGGCTGTTGAAAACAGAAAAGCAAACGTAGGAATCATAAATTTTATGGAAGAAATTCCAAGGAGTCTTTTTTTTTTGTGGCATAAAAAAAGGTGCAAGGGGGGGGGGGGGATCAACAGTACATTCTAATCTTGTCAGACAAAAGTAATTTACATTCATAGAAAAGCACTTAACATGTATTAGTTATATAGTGCCTGGGAATGGGATAATCTTGTCAGAATAATTAATAAATAATAGTAGAAAATTGAAGTTTAATATCTCAGCATAAATGGATGGATAAAAATTATGTAATCTGTTTATTGGTAATTACAGTATGTATTATAATACGTACTGTGATTTGGCTTTAGAAATTGTCGAGTAATAAGAACACGCCTGCCACCCCCCATTCAAAAACACAGTAGGGCCCCACTTTATGGTGTTTTGCCTTATGGCGTTACACTAATATGGACATTTTAAATCATGACCACAACTCACTACATGGCTCCCCCACCTGACTTTCTAATACGGTCACCGTGTGCCACTTGGTTTAAATTCTCCATGAGCACATCTCTCCATTATATGGAGAGATGTGCACATCTTTCCATAATAGTGGCCCCAAAGCGCAAAAGTAGAGAAGCTAGTAGTTCTTCAAAGCCTAAGAAACTATGAACCACTTCCCATCAGTGAAAAAGTGATACTAATTCTCCACTTACTGTGCATAATTTATCAATTAAACTTTATAATGGGTATGTATAGGCCATATATGCATAGGGTTTGCTGCTATCCGTGGTTTCTGTATACACAGCAGATCCTTGGAACATATCCCTTGTGGATACAGGGGTCCTAACAGAAGAAATAATTCAGAGAAATTCCAAACACAGTATCGTACTGTATACATTTATGAGCAGATACTTTTTTCTCAAATAAGCAACATGTTTTAACTGGACCATCATAAGCCACCCATTAAACAGCTTTAGTTGTTCCCAAAGTAATGTCGTCAATTTAATTTTTTAGTATTCTCTGGGTATATACGTATAGTACTGTAAATGTGAGTGTGTATGTACAGGGTGTCCACAAAGAGGTATAACATCTAACTTTATTGTAATAATCTTTCACAGTAGCTTCGGATGCAGGATTTCATTTAGTTTCATGTGGCATTAAAGACACTCAATGTGTGCCCCTCTGGTTGCTCGGCAAACATCGATGCAATAGTCCAGTTCGGTCCAGACACTGCAGCATATCTGGTGTTATCATGCAAGCTGCTTCATGACTGAAATTTTCAGCTCCTCCAAGGTTGCAGGTAGTGATGGTACGTAAACTGTGCTCTTCACGCACCCGCAAAGAGAGAAGTCACAAACAGTTAGGTCTGGTGTGGCATGCAAAGAGTACATTACACTTTATTTGGCATATGTACACACTCCCATATAGGCTGCCTCCCAACCAGCAAACCGGGTGCTAAGGGTTTAACAATCTTACGGGGCTCCATTGTTAAATCAGTACCTTGGTTCAATGACCAATAACAAGGTAGGTCTGACAATTACTGAGGTGATGTGGTATCATTCACGGTCAGCTCTTGCCAGACTCATACAGCCACTGGTTGCTCACGGTTCTTTCTCTCTCTGGCTTTGGTTTTTGCCTTTGATTACAGTGGTACACTTATATTTCAAACTCTTGTACATAGTGTACATAAGTGTATGTACCTATATTCATACTTGGTGAAGGAAAATACAATTTAAAGACTACTGCTGTGTTTATTTTAGCTCCAAGTCCCATTACGACCAGGTTTACAGGCCTTTATTACCTGGGTATGTAATATCTGGTGACCTCTGCAAGTGGCCTGCGAGATCACCAGACCTAACTGTTTGTGACTTCTTTCTTTGGGGGTACATGAAGAGCACAGTTTATGGACCATCACTACCTGCAACCCTGGAGGAGCTGAAAATTTTGATCACTGAAGCAGTTCTCATGATAACACCAGATATGCTGCAGAGCGTCTGGACTGAACTGGACTATCGCATCGATGTTTGCCAAGCAACCAGAGGGGCACACATTGAGTGCCTTTAATGCTATCCTATACGACAAGACACTGAATGAAATCCTGCATTTGAAGCTACTAACTGTGAAAGATTATTACAATAAGGTTACATGTTATACCTGTTTGAAATCAGGGAGTGTTTTTTGGACACCCTGTATTTAAAGTATACCTTATAGTTCCTCCTTCTAAATGCCAATTATTGAACTAATAGAAAAGAAATAATTCTGACAAGGTACAAACTTTAGTGCTATCCTGTTTACCTGGAGTTTACCTGGAGAGAGTTCCGGGGGTCAACGCCCCCGCGGACTATATGTTATACTGTATTATTATTATTATTATTATAATCAAAAAGAAGCGCTAAGCCACAAGGGCTATACAGCATGTTATACTGTAGATCAACATCATATGCTTATGTGATAAATAGTTTGAAACCGACAAGTTGAAGATTGAGACACTTATGCAACATATGGGAATCTTTATTGAAGGAACATTTCACCACACAGTGGCTTCATCAGTCCAATACAAAGCAGAAAGGAGTAAGGAGAGAAGTAGTATGAGGTAATCAGTCCCTCAGCCTGGAGTCGATGTGTTCAGTCCACCAATCTTGTAGAAAGTACAGCATAGGGCTGCAGAAGTGGCTTACTGTAGTCAGGTGAGGCGAAGCAAGAGGAGGTGGGGTCAAACTCAAACTCTTCCTCTCCTTACACCTTTCTGCTTTGTATTGGACTGATGAAGCCACAGTGTGGCGAAACGTTTCTTCAATAAAGATTCCCATATGTCGGTTTCAAACAATTTATCACATTGGTCAGACACTGCAACATCATGGGATCTTGATACAAAGAATTCTTCAACACTTGTCCAACCTTTGGACGAAGACCTACTCAGACTAGTGGATAGTTCCACTATAACCTTGTCTTCTCCTGCTTTGCCTCACCTGACTACAGTATATAAGCCACTTCTACAGCCCTATGCTGTACTTTCTACAAGATTGGTGGACTGAACACATCAACTCCAAGCTGAGGGACTGATTACCTCAAACTCCTCCTCTCCTTACACCTTTCTGCTTTGTATTGGACTGATGAAGCCCCTGAGTGGTGAAACGTTTCTTCAATAAAGATTCCCATGTGTTGCATATGTCTCAATCTTCATCATGTGCTTATAAAAATAGTAAATATAGGAAGATGTGGATAATTTACATAGGCAACAGTAAATTAATTTTATTCTCAAGCTGTATCTCATACAACACCAACAATTTTGCTGTAACAAAAGTATTTATGTATGAATACTGCCAACAGAAAACAACTTCTGGAGAGCAGCTGTAGTGCCATAACAGAATTGTATCTATTGAAATATGAACACAAGGTTTTTGATAACTGGTCAGGGAAGGTAGCAATGGAATTCCACCTAATCCCACCCATGGTGTAACCCAAAATCATATCTGTCTTAGAACATTTTGTGGATAATCTTTAAATCTGTAAACAAACAGAGCTACAAAGAATAAGACAAATATTACAATTGCCATTTAAGATCAGTAATGGTCTATTTCAAAATTGTTATGCAGTAATGTAAATTAAGAGTACATATCCAGTTTCCTGTAATTCAACTACAAATAAACATTTGCATTTTAATGAGAATATTAACATCCTTCAGCATTTCACAATTAATTACAAATTAGAGCTGAAATTAGACATTTCGGTCTGTTATGGATCATTATCAAGTAAACCCTCAATTTCATGGTTTAATATGGGAGAGTGTATAACCGGTTTTGGAGACTGAAGTGGATAGAAAAGAGACTGAAGCCGTGGTTGTAACAATGGACAATTCTGCAACTAGCGGACTTTGTCAACTGCTTCAAAATCAAGTTTGATTCAGTGGATTTTGTTCCCAAGTCTGTTAAATTGAAGGTTTACTGTAGTGGTTCCCTGGTACCTTCCTAATTGTCCAGGACAAACTGAAACATCATCTGTTTCATTTCCAGTCTGTGGGTTACTTGTGAATGGTTCCAGCCATGGTATTGTGATGTGTTCTTCTAGAGACAGCATATTTGTGTGCTTACCCAACTGTGCTTTGTTACTGATTTCAAGCTCTTGGCCCCTGCCTCTCAACTAGTAATCCCTTCGGTTCTATTCACTAGCCAACAAAATTTAACCTTTTATCTAGTTCAGAAACCAAACTGGTTGTTGTAAGTTAATTTTGAAGCACTTATCATGAATCTAAGTTTGTTTAGTCTCTATCATGTAAGATTTTTGAAATCCTATGATCAATATTTTTTATTATTTGAGGCTGAAGAACCACATGATATATGATACCTAACAGTCAGGTAATATATTATGCATAGCTATTAAGTGTGGTGCAGGCAATAACAAGAACTAATCTCTTAATGTAAATTCATTACATATATTTTTTCCCAACAAACCAGCCATCTCCCACTGAGGCAGGGTGACCCCAAAAAAGTAGAAACACTTTCACCATCACTATTTTGCCAGAAGGGCACCAATTTACATTCAAAACTGCAAATATCCCCACCCCCTCCTTTAGACCGCAGGCACTGTACTTCCCACCTCCTGGATTTGAGTAGCATAACAGAAATTTCCACACAGTCATACAAACATATTCACATCACAGTTTTCAGGTTTTTTCATCTGTGATCAGTGTGGCTCTTCCACACCAGTGACCAGCAGTAGTCAGTGATCAAATTGATCACCATCTACTGTTGATATCTCTTCATGATGAATATATCTTGGTGAAATCGTTCACCATGGGGTTCTATTTCACTGAAACTGCATGTGTTGGTGCAAAACAAAGTTCAGATTTGAATTCAGCATACCAAAATAAATTAAAAACACAAGATGAACTGAAACCATTGATGGCCAGTGTTATTTTTATTATTGTATTCTTATTCTAGTCTATTTTTTTAAACAATTTATGGATGCACTTAATATAGTACAATAGTGTAGTAGTAGTGGTAGTATCTAGCAGCAGTACTCGATCTACTATTAATGTCAGTATCTAACTCTATTAGTATGTTATACATATTACTAGCAATATTTAGCAGAAGTACTCAGGCTATTAATAATATTAGTACATAGTACTGACAGTATCTAGCAGTAGTATTCAGACTACTAGAAATATTAGTGCATACTACTGGCAGTATCTAGCAGCAGTATTGCACTACAGTAATAGCAGTACATAGTACTCAAACTACATACTACCAATAGTAGTACATGCAATAGCAACAAGCAGGAACTCAATTAAAGCAGCATGCATGATGCACACCAGTTAAGGCATTAAAATAATTCCAATAAATCAACACACAACATTCTAAATTCATTAATACATTTATTTTAACTTTTCACATACTAAACTGTAACCTACTATATTTTTGGCTAGGAATTTCTTTAATTTTACATAATCTTATTTACATTTATTTTATAATACATGTATTTTATTTAATATAATGTATACTTATTTCCATCCATAATTTACACTAAACTTATTTCATGTGATTTTTATTTCACATATCTTTTTATTGAGTTCTCATTCTTGTGAGAAAGTTGAATATATTAGAATGGAATCTTCAACACAGGAGGGCCCCGCATATACAGCACCTCTTTTTGATGTTCCACATTTTTGTTGGCATTCAAGTGAGCCACTGTTCATTATGTTTGGTGTTTTTACCACTTTTCCGCCATTATCGCCATTTTTGTACAACAGCTGCATAAGGTAAGAATGACTGGTGCCATATTTAGAGCTGTATGAACAGGGCCCAACTATATTACAAAATATAGTTTACAGAAATAATTTGATGAATTTTATGTTGCATTTTCTGAAATGCTAAACTTGTGGGGGTTAGTCAATGCAAGGAGTGGTGGAGGCTTGATCCTCCACTCATTAATAGCAGTCTGGTCTCTGATCAGTTAAGCTGATGGAGCTACTGAATATATTATGTACTAAGGATTGAGAGCTGCCCCATTTCCACTGTTCTAGTCTCAAACAAAAGGAGTGGAGAGGCCTACAGAATGCGACAGAATGACGCAGACATAAACATGTTATTTATAGATGATAATTATGTGATTATTAATAATGATTACAAAAGGATGTCTAAGTGTTACAAATAAATAATTTATTTATTCACATGCAAGACTAAATCAACAATGTGTAACTTGACCATGGCTAGTGACATGAGTTGGATTGTTGACCAATTGAGCAAACAGTGTGGAATGTGCTTACGTGGTGGGGGTATATTATGGTAGCAGATTAACCCCTTCAGGGTCCAAGGCCCAAATCTGAAGTGGTGCCCCAATGTCCAAGAATTTTCAAAAAAAAAATTTGTTATTTTTTCTTATGAAATGGCAGAGAATCTTTTTGTGAAGGTAATAAACCAAAAAGTACGAAATTTGATGGAAAATTGATGAAATTATGCTCTCGCGAATTTTGATGTGTCAGCGATATTTATGAATCGGCGATTTTGCCGACTTTGACTCCCATTTTAGACCAATTACATTATTCCAGTCAACCAAATTCTTAGCTATTTCACTAGTATTACTTCTATTCTATCGATTGAGCACAAGAAATCGCCAAGTCAACTGTTTCAACTACAAATTAAAGTGACCGGAAATTGTTAATTTGGCCAATTTAACACAAAGTTCAAAATATTCCAATTTCAAAATAGGGTCCAGAATAAACAATGTAGGTATTCCTGGAACTAAACTAACATTTCCTCTGTTCATTAGTTACGTTTTGAGGCTTTACAAATAAATTCCATTTTTATTTTTTATTCACATAATGAATTTTTATTCACACCAAAAAATAGAAGATTTACTGTTATGCAATACTGTAATAATTGTATAAATATCATCACCATATTTGTGAATGCATATTAGACCCAGCAGCTGGCGTGTATTAGACGTGTGAGGTCGTTTGTTTACTCTTGAATATCGACAAAAATTTAACATTTCTGCTACTTTGAGCTCAGTTTCAAGCCATTTCTAGTGCTAAAACCAATCAAAATCATCTCTATTTCTGTAATATGTCTTCCATTCTATCAAATGAGACCAAGAAATCGCAAATACAACTATAAAAAACATACGAAAAAACACTGCAAAGTTGCTGTTTTAATCGAAAAATCATGATTTCAGTTTTTCTCTCTCATTATACACAGTGTGCTGCAGGATCTGTTTTATGTGGTGCACACATACCACATAGATGTATTCTCTCATATCTAGGCCCAAATGTGCCACTCACAGTTTATCAGAGTGAGCTGAGCTCATGACGTAGATCTACGGTTTGGACCCTGAACATAAAGCCGTAGATCTACGGGACGGACCCTCAAAGGGTTAAGTACTGTACCGTATTCACTGAGGCTGTACTGGCAATGGAATTATCAAGTCAAGGCTGTACTACTTACGTAATACAGCCTCTCCTCACTTAGCAATGTACTCGTCTACCGACATCTCGGACTTACGATGGGCTCTCTGACCAGTATTCATTCCTAAATAATGTATATTAGAGCTGATTTCCTCTCTTCTGTTTATTTCAATATACAGTACACTACTGTAGTATAAACATTTAAAAATATACCAGAAATGTTATAAATGGTGCAAGGTGACATTAAAACAATATCAAAGATGGCTGACACACACACACTACCATTATAGTATGCTCCTCACTTAGCGACGAATTCATTTAACGACATGGTCTTATGAACAGAACTCCGTCATTACGTGAGGAGAGGCTGTATTAAATGGTATCAGGTGGAAAGCTTGCTTTAACTAAGGGTGTGCTGGTAATGTACCCTTCAATGAATCAACGAAGTCAAGCATTCTGCTTGACTTCAGAATGCTTTATATAATTCAAAAGCAGAATTATGAGCAGATGAAAAGAAAATTTATGTTCAGCATTTGTAAGAATGGAGAAACTTGTGCAAGTGTAGTTCTAGTGGCAAAGGAAAAGTGTTGCTGAATAATCAAATGTAGTCGCTGAGTTTAACATCTTCATGACTATTATTATTATTTTTATTCATGTGGTCATGCAGTGCTTGACAATTGGAGGTAATCAGGTATGATATAAGGAAAAGGAAGATAACTCAAGTTCCTTGTATCAAGATCCCATCTCCAGCATCAAGGCACCTCTGTGTAGGGTCCTCAAGACTAAGCTGAGAATCAAATGGTTAATCAAGACACATTCTGCACGAATCTGAAGGAAAATCGATCAATACAGTGAGTAAACAAAAAAATATGACATCAGATGTTTGATTTCTCCTTAAGGTTAAAAAATACTCAAAATTTCAGTGTCTTCATTTAGAATCAATTAAACCTCCCATCTACAGTAATGTACCAGCCTTTATCACATCAGTTTACAAAATTATTGATGAAACTGTTAAGTGAAACTAATTACTGATTGAACGTGATTAGCTGAAGAACTGAATCTTTTGTGGAATTATTAAATGGGTGCAAATAATATGCTGTAATTAAAACAGATATACTAGACAATTGAATAAAAAAATGCAAGACAGTATCTGTTAAAAAAAAGCATAACATACAGAACAAACCTTTATTCACAGATGACATTTTGCTTTAAGCAGAGCTTCACTGAGTAATGAGAGTGACATTTTGTGCATAAATAAAAGTTTGCTCGGCAAATACTCTTTTTTGCCATCCAACACAGATCAGCTTCTGTCTGTTAAACACAGGTCAGTTTCTGTCTGTTCAACACAGGTCAGTTTCTGTCTGTTCAACATAGGTCAGTTTCTGTCTGTTAAACACAGGTCAGTTTTTGTCTGTTAAACAGAGGTCAGTTTTTGTCTGTTCAACACAGGCCAATTTCTGTCTGTTCAACACAGGTCAGTTTCTGTCTGCTCAACACAGGTCATTTCTGTCTGCTCAACACAGGCCAGTTTGTCTAGCTGTTCAACACACGTCAGTTTCTGTCTGAATATCAATAAGCTCTAGAATAAATTTATGAGATAAGTAATTTCCTGCCACTTATGTCAAAAGTGTAGTTCTTTCATTTTATTATGTATACACTGAAGTAATTTGGAAATCGTTAGTGCTATGCATTTTCTCAACATTTATTGTAAGTCTAAATAAATTAATAGGATTTTATATTTATCTATTTCTTAACTCATTTATTTATCAATTTATTAGCAAATTATTTTTGTAATTATATTTGTAAAGAAGACTATAAGAATCTATTCAACCTTCACGCAGTGATGGCATCACATCTCACCAATCTGCTGATAATGTTACTAAAGATTCTCTCACTCTCTGGTGACTTTCATAATTTTTGTTAATGGTATTCACTACGCTCCCTTTTCAGTCATTAACCTGTCTAATCTTTCTTCGCAAACCAAATAACAAACACCCACAAAATATACCCCACATCCTCCAATTTTTCCCAACAAACCACATTTGGATACTCCAAATGCCCCTACATGCCCTTTCACCCCATACCCTCCCTCCATGCTCTTACTTGTTCAGATAGCATTAATATTCTTAAGATTTTACTGCTTAAAAATGTAAATCTACAGTCAGCTCTCTTATAAAGCTCTTCTTCTGAGTGCAGTTTTTGCAAATGCAACTGAAAAGTACATCCAAAATGGAATAGCACATGGAAAGGCCTTCATAACAAGTACTATTCAATTATTGACACACTTCTTCAGTTGTATTTATAGTACAAAAATTGCACTATATAGAGCAACTTTGTAAGACTGTACTGTAGTGGTTGTAGCAGACTCTAGAGTACTGCTTAACCCTTAAACGGTCCAAAGAGATTGACGTTCAAATTCGTAGTGCTAAAAAAGTAGATCTACTTTTTTTTACATATTTTCAAATATAACAAACGTATATATACGTTTGGACCATTTAAGGGTTAAAGAAGTCATAAATTTTTCAGAAACTGACTCTTACTAAACATGGAAAGTAATTCTCGATTCACCATCAGGCTTTTTTTTTTATACAGTGCCCTGTGGCCTGGTGGCTAAAGCTCTCACTTCACACAGTGAGGGTCTGGGTTCAATTCCCAGCGAGGGTAGAAACATTTGACATGTTTCTTTACACCAGTTATCTATGTTCACCCATCAGTAAAATGGGTACCTGGGAGTTTGTCGACTGGTGTGGGTCACATCCTGGGACAAAACTGACCTAATTTGCCCGAAATGCTCTGCATAATAAGTGGCTTTCTATATAATAGTATGTCATTGATGTCAGCTAGGCCTGTATACCATGTACATGTACTTGTAGTAAATAAAGATATTATTATTGTTGTTATTATTATTATTATTATTATTATTATTATGTATTATATAAAAAATATTTTGAGTATACGTATAATATGCAAGACTCCAATGCTGAGACAACCATCATCAATTATATTTGCAGGAAGGTGCTAAACCCTTAAGGGTCATACAGCACCTGTATGATCCAAGGAAGGGGAGGGCAGCTCCAATTCCTTACATCAGAAGCTTTTCACTGGCATCAAGGCACCCCCCTTCCCTTTGAAGGGTCACCAATAAGGATCAATGCTTTGTCATTTCAACCAAATCTAACTTGGTGCAACATCTGCAACTTGTGTAATTCACAGTACTGGGACCAACGACTTGTGTAATTTACAGTACTGGGACTTACTTGTGTAATTTGCAGTAGTGGGATCAACGACGTGTAAATTACAGTAATGGGACCTATGGCTTGTGTAATTTACAGTACTGTGACCAACGACTTGTATTATTCACAGTACTGGGACCAACGACTTGTGCAATTTACAGTGCTGGGACCTAGGTTTGTGTAATTCATAGTATTGGGCTCTACGACTTGTGTAATTCATAGTACTGGGATCTACAACATGAGTAACTTACAGAACTAAGTTCTGTGACTTGAGTAATTTATAATACTGGGACCTGTGACTTGTTCAATTTACAGTGCTAAGATTTATGACTTGTATAATTTACAGTACTTGGACTTGCTACTTGTGTAATTTACAGTACTAGGATCAATGACTTGTGTAATTTACAGTATTGAGACCTGTGACTTGTGTAATTTACAATACTTGAACCTGCAACCTGTGTAAATTTGCAATACTGGGATCTGCAATTTGTGTAATTTACAGTAATTTAACCTGCAACTTGTGTACTTTACAGTACTGGAGCCTGCATCTGGTGTAATTTACAACACTGGGACCTGCAACTTACGTAATTTACAGTACTAAGACCTGTGACTTGTGTAAATTACACTACTGGGGCTTGCATCTTGTGTAATTTACAATACAACCTCTTCTCACTTAGCGATGTACTCGTTTACCAATGACTCGAACTTACGACGGGCTCTCTGACCAGTATGCATACCTAAATAATGTATATCAGAGCTGATTTCCTCTGTTTATTACAATATACAGTACACTGCTATATAAACATTTAAAAATATACTAGAAATGTTATATATGGTGCAAAAGTGACATTAAAGAAATATCAAAGATGGTTCACACAAACCCACCATCATTATAGTATGCTCCTCACTTAGCGATGAATTTGTTTACCGACGTGGTTTTAGGAACAGAACTCCATCATTAAGTGAGGAGAGGTTGTTCTAGGACCTGCAACTTGTGTAAATTACAATACTGAGACCTGTGATCTGTGTAATTTACTGTACTGCAATTTCCATAATTTTCAGTACTGGGACCTGTAACTTGTGTAATTTCCATTACTAGAACCTGTGACTTGTGCAATTTATAGTACTGGGACCTGTGACTTGTATAATTTACAGTAAAAACATTTATGAGTTGCAATTTACAGTATTGAAACCTAAAAGTTTTGAAATTTACAGTAATAAAACATTACTTGTGTAATTTACAGTACTAGGACTGGCACATTATGTAATTTACAGTCCAAGGACCTGCATATTGCTTAATTTGGAGTACTGGGACCTGTGACTTGTGCAATTTACAGTACAGTGGCACCCTGAGTTTCGAACTTATTTCATTCCAGAATGCTGTTTGAGTGCCAATACCAAACGAATCTGTTCCCATAAGGAATAATGTAAATTAGATTAGTCCATTTCAGACCCCCAAAAACAAACTTACAAACGCACTTACACAAATACTGTACACTTACATAATTCTTCGAGTTGGGAGCAGTTCGAAACTCGGGATACCACTGTACTTGAACCTGTTACAGGTAATTTACAGTACTGGGACCTGTAACTTGTGTAATTTACAGCACATAGACCTGTGGCTGAGTAATTGACTGTACTAAGACCTGCAACATCTGTAATTTACAGTTGCTATCAAGACCTCTGATTTATGCAGTTTACAGAACTAGGATCTGTAAAATGTGTAATTTACAGTACTGGGACCTGCAACTTCCATAATTCACAGTACTGTATTTGGATCTACAACTTGTGTAATTTATAGCACTAGGACATGTGTCGTATGTATTTACAGTACTCGGACCTGCAATTTGTGTAAATTACAGTACTGGACATAAAATGTGTATAATTTACACTATTAGGACCTGTGATTTGTGTAATTTACAGTTAATGACACCTACAACTCATGTAATTTACAATACTGGGAGCTATGATGTGTAATTTACAGCACCAGGATCTGTGATCTGTGAAATTTACAGTCCAAGGATCTGTGACTTGTGTAGGTTACAGTACTGGGACTTGTGACATATAATTTACAGTATCAAGACCTGTGACTCTAATTTACAATACTAGGACCTGCAACTTTAGTAATTTACAGTTCAGGGACTCGCAACTGGGTAATTTAAAGTATGTACTAGATCTGTAACTTGTGTAATTTACAGTGCTGGGATTTATGACTTGGGCAACTTGTGAATTTACAGTCCTGGGATATGCAATTCATGTATTTTACAGTACTAGGAAATGTGATGTGTAAATTTGCAGTACTGAGACCTGCAACTTGTGTAATTTGCCATATTATGATCTACAACTGTGTAATTTACAATACTCAGACTGTGACACAAGTAATTTACAATACTAGAAACTTTGACTAGTATAACTTACAGTACTGGGACCAGTGACTTTTGTAATTTACATTATTAAGACCTTCAACTTGTGTAATTTACAGTACTTGACCTGCAACTTATGTTATTTACAGTACCTGAACCTGCAACTTGTGTAATATACAGTACTTGGACTGGTAACTTTTGTAATTTACTGTAGTGGGATCTGTAACTTATGTGCAGTTCCTGGATCAGCAACTTGTGTCATTTACTTTAATGAGATGTTACTTGTGTAATTTACAGTACTACTTGGACCTGAAACTTGTGGAATTTACAGTACTACTTGGACCTGAAACTTGTGGAATTTACAGTACTACTTGGACCTGAAACTTGTGGAATTTACAGTACTACTTGGACCTGAAACTTGTGGAATTTACAGTACTGGAACCTGAAACTTGTGTAATTTACAGTACTAGGACCTATGACTGAATTTACAGTACTGGGACCTGCTACTTGTGTAATTTACAGTAATAAGATCTGTGATATGAATTTTTCAGAACAGTAACACTTGTGACTTGCAAAATTTACACTACTGGATCTGCAGCTGGAACCTGCATCTTTTGTAATTTACAGGACTTGGAACTGCAACTTTTGTAATTTACAGTGCTTAGACTTGCAACTTGAGTAATTAATCCTACTGGGGTCTGCCAGCCACTTTTGTAATTTACAGTACTAAGACCTGTGTAATGTACAGTACTAGAACCTGCACCTTATGTAATTTTGTGTGTGTGTGTGTGTGTGTGTGTGTGTGTGTGTGTGTGTGTGTGTGTGTGTGTGTGTGTGTGTGTGTGTGTGTGTGTGTGTGTGAGAGAGAGAGAGAAAAGAGAGAGAAAGAGAGAGAGCGAGAGACAAAGAGAGCGAGAGAGTGAAAGAGTGAGAGAAAGAGAGAGAAAGAGAGAGAGAAGAGAGAGAAAGAGAGCGAGAGAGAAAGAGAGCGAGAGACAAAGAGAGCGAGAGAGAGAGAGAGAGAGACAAAGAGAGCGAGAGAGTGAAAGAGTGAGAGAAAGAGAGAGAAAGAGAAAGAGCAAGAGAGAAAGAGTGAGAGACAAAGAGAGCGAGAGACAAAGAGAGCGAGAGACAAAGAGAGCGAGAGACAAAGAGAGCAAGAGACAGAGAGTGAGAGAGAGAGAGTGAGAGCGAGAGAGAGAGAGAGAGAGAGAGAGAGAGAGAGAGAGAGAGAGAGAGAGAGAGAGAGAGAGAGAGAGAGAGAGAGAGAGAGAGAGAGAGAGAGAGAGAGAGAGAGAGAGAGAGAGAGAGAGAGAGAGAGAGAGAGAGAGAGAGAGAGAGGAGAGAGGAGAGAAAGAGAAAGAGAGAGAGAGAGAGAGAGAGAGAGAGAGAGAGAGAAAAGAGAAAGAGAGTGAGAGAGAGAAAAGAGAAAGAGAGCGAGAGAGAGAGAGAGAGAGCATAAAAACATTTACACAGAACAAACAGTTGTTAAATGCAGTGTTTAAGAAGACTGTGCTTGTCCCACTTGCCATGAGTGAGGCCGACACCAGATATATGTATTCTGGTAAAAAAAAAAAAAAATCATGGTGTATAATGCATAGCTAGAAAGATTGTTGAATGAAAGGCACAATGCCCCTCAACCTCCTCCCAACACTGGAAGGTAAGGAACACAACTCATTCAGTGATTATCTTTCAGGAAACAAGTAAAGGCCACTTTATGACTGCCACTTTTTTTTTGTACTTTGAATTCACTTTAGAAAAAAATAAATTGAATAGCATCAATATAAAGAGACAAAGTTACATTTTGTGGTGAAGCAGGAATGTTTATACGATATTCTCCTAGATCAATAAGAGGTAACACTCCTGACTTATTAGCTCTCTCTCTCTAAGTTCTGTTAAGTCTGAATTCAATAAGTTTCAGAATTTATTTATTTTTATTTTACATCAAACTAACATAACTCAGCCTTGAACTGAATCTAACAAACACCATAAACTTTAAAATCAAAGATCATTCAAAATTAGAGATAATTCAAAACCAAAGATAATTCAAGCCTTACCTTCTTGACTTTTTTTTTTTGAACCAAGGCTATAACAGAAAAAAATGTAAACATTTCCTTCCAAATGCTCTAAGGTTTATCTGTAATTTCATGAAACTTGCTATTTCTTGCATCCATAAGGCATACTGCCAACAAAAGTGAAGGAAAGACACTGAGTGCACAACAACCTTTTGTTAGGGCAACATTCTGCTGTGTATAGAGCTTTATTAAATGATGAAGCTCTATACAGAGTGAAACATTATCCCAATAAAAGCATGTTCTTCATGTGGCTTTTCTTGCTATTTTCTTTTTTTGTCTTTTAAGTGGCAAATAAGAATATACTGTGGTATAAAATTAATCACATAGTGGTACCTACCTTCAAGTCAAATTTAAAGTTTACATTACTACTGACAGGACTAGTCCAATAGTATATGCTTTTCTTATTTCTTTCTGCAGTAACTCAGTAGTGTACAACTTTTGTCTTTATAAGTCTGTACATTGCTTTATTTTTTACTTAAAATGTTAAAATAAATACTATGTTTAAATCTCGAGACAATCTACTTTAATTAAAAAAATCTTAAACAGATGATCTTGTTGATTAAATATACAAGTTTTGGCACTATCAAGGGGTTGAAAAGGACATAGCAAATAATGATTGGCATCCATCAGTATAATAACATTTATTATTGCCCTAAGTTTCGACATACCATTCACGTCTGGTAGCTGATAATGTAAGGTATATAGGAACAACAATACCAACAACACTCTAAATATATATATATATATAGTTGAGTGGCAGGAAAGGAGATGGGAGTAAAGAGACAACAAGCCTACAGGATCTGTTGCCAGAACGGTAATGGCAGCAACTAAAATAAAGCAAATATCACAGAGAACCAAAACGTGAAGAATTAATAAGCATCACTGGGGTATTATCACATACAGGCAGTCTATATTGACTAAAATCAACTGACTAAAAACCAAGCAATGATGCAAGTAGGGAATTTTTTCCATTGCTCTTAAATTTAACTCAAAACAGACCAAAACGGAGTGTGTGTCCTTGAGAGGGGTATAATAGTGTGGGCATAATCTCGGACGTGGCGCTGTGGTGTCAGCATAATATATATATGACAGGGGCGCCTGCACTCCATCTTTGGCTGGTGATCACAGAATCAGTGCCAGGCATGGCGGCACTGGTCGCAACAACACAACAAATACAAGTCCCTATATAATATGTACGTCTCTATGCTCTAGTATCGCCTAGTGATATCACAGTCAGTTGGAAGGGGGGTTGTTCAGATCGAGAGCGAACTCGGCTCGGTGTGCAGCTGCAGCAGCGGTGGTACTAGTAGTTACAGTTCCAGGGGTGGAGGTGACCACTGCAGCAGCTGTAGTCACATGATTAGGGCGGCGGCAGCCCATCTTGGATCGGTGCAAATGACGATGGAGATCCCAACGTCGGGAAAATACCTTGCCACATGAGTGACAAGTGTAAGTTCCCTTGTGCACATGGCGGTGGTGGTGGAGAGACATTGGGTGGCGGAACACTTTATGGCACTCTGGACATGGGTACAACTTTGTCTTGTACTCTGGTGAGGCCTCTAGCATGCCGCGCTCTTCCTTTGCCTCTCCAACTATCATCATTCCAGCCACCTTATCTGAGGCCAGATCTAGGGCATCCTCAGGGTACACCAGCCCTGAGGCTGCAGCTGCCGCCACTGCCACTGCAGGATGAATCTTCACCTCAAACGTTTCAGTGGCATCTGTGGCGGCAGCATGGTTGATGGGCGTCGTTGAAACAGCAGTGGTCATTTGCTGTTGGTGGTGGTGGTGATGTTGGTGGTGATGATGAAGCTGTTGGTGATGGTGGTGGTGTGGTTGCTGTTGTTGTTGCTGTTGGTGATGGTGGTGGTGGTGGTGGAGCAGCGGTTGATGCAGGGTTCCGTTGGCCTGGGGTAGAGGTGGCCGCAGCGACAGGTTGAGAGCCTCACAGACAGCACCGCCCGGCGCTGCTGCAGAGGAGAGGATCCACGTGAGTATGAGTCAGTCCAGGCTCAGGCATCATCACCAACACCGCCCGTCTATTATCATCAATCATTATGATATCATGAGCATTATGATCACTTTCCCAGCGTGGATGTCAAACACCAACAGCTCCTGAGTGAGAGTAGTAAACTTGAGGCAGACTGGCCACAGTGACCCAGGGCCTTCCCAAGCCACCCTCAGCCACACAAGGCCAAACAGGCTCCCACAACACCTGGCCACCCCGACAAGCAGCAGCAGGCAGCCATGAGGGCCACAGCACACGGCCCAGAGCACAAGCCACGGTCCAAGCTAAGCCAATAGTCCTCTTCGCGCGTATAGCCACTGTCAATGGGCGGTCATTTGGCCACGTGGCCTTAGAATCCCTAAATGGCCAAAACGCTCCCTATTGCCCTACACTCACCAACTAAACTTAGGCCCTGGACTACAGTACAGAGAGGAGCATGCACTAGACTCTGGACTACAGGTCAACCCCCATAAAAAAATGTTTAGACCAGCAATCCAAAGTCTACAAGAGTCAAACAAACAAGGGATACTAATAGGAAACCATCAGTTTAAATTTATAGTTTGGGGATGAAGAAACTGATGTTTTCTTCTTAATCAAAGACAAATATCACATCATGCAGAACAAAACAAGCACTGCCCTCCACAGCAGTTATCAGTATATAAGCCATATACTACATTTACCTCTTTACCTAAAAAAACCACATTGTTAAATCTTAACTGATAGCTCTGCTCTCAAGACTACACCCTAGGGTGCTTGATCTGGCACCTGACATAGCTAGAGTTTACCTTACTTAGGTGCCCCATATACAGCACCAATGTAGTGAATGAGGAATACCACATACAAAACATTAATGTTATGTATACCAAGCAGCACATACACAACTTCAATGTAATATATGCTAAGTACCATATACACTACATGTATAGCATATGCCAAGTACTCCATACACAACTTTTGTATAGCAAATGTCAAGTACCACATACACTATACCACTCTAGTGTATGTCTGGCACTGTACTACATACACCACAATAATATAGTATATACCAAGTACTGTACCAAATACACTATACCAATGTAGTGTATGTCAAGTAGCACATACACTGTACCAATGTAGTGTATGTCAAGTAATACATACACTATACCAATATAGCATATGTCAAGTACCACAAAGTTTGACACAGCTATATACACATGAAAGAATAATGATCCATACACCACACATACACACAACTTTTTTCCCAAAAATCACTACAGTTTTAACTTTCAAATAGGAAAACAACACTGAGAGTTAAAAGAAAACTTAAATACAAACACCTTTAGAGTTAATCAAGTCAATGAAACAACAAACCTCATCACAAAAAAGAAATTCTCCGCTGACTACAAGAGACATCTTCAACCAACAAATTAAGGTCAAGAGATGAACAATAATTATGAAACACTATGAAAGATAAGCAGTAAGCTGACATGTAGTAATGCAAAGACACACAGGCAGAGAATGCCTTTATTAAACTGACATTTTCACTTGGTGAGAACTTTATATAGTAGTAATAAAGACATATAGCAAAAGATCTTCATTAATACGATTCTTCCACCTACATGAGGCTTTGTCAAGCATTACTTTATCTGCACTTAATAAAGTCTCATGTAGGTGAAACACTGCATTAATAAAGGACTCCTTTTCCAGGATGTGTCTTTATACCACTTGACTATGCCATATTTCAACTACTGATCAATTAACTTGATAAAGCTCTCACTGAGTGGAACATTATATTAATAAGGGCTTGCTGTGTCGCTATTTTTGATTTACTACCAAACACCAAGTGTTATTCATGTCACAGATGCTAGTCCAAATATTATAAAAAACAGAAGATCTTTAAAAATTATTAAAATAAATGCTATACCAGCATATGTTAATAGCTTTAGTAAAAATGTGTTGAGTTGCAACACATCTATGATGCTAAAATACCCACATACTAGGTATGGGGGATATATAGGAGCGATACTATCTGCAACCCATAAGCAATAAAGAAAGCTCAATAGTCTCAAAACATCCCAAATAAAATGACCAAAATTTGCAAAGCAAATGCCATTCTGAGTGATCTTAGTGTGCAGCCTACTGTTAATACAACAAATATGAAATTAGCTGACACATCAGATAAAAAAATGTTGCCAAAGTTGAATAAACTATGGAATAATACATATGTCAAATATCAAAATATAATTTAAAAGAACAAAACTGAATATAAATTATTTTAACTTAATACTTATGGAAAAAAGACTATCAACATGATACTGTATAAAATGCCAAGATGGGAATACATTTCTACCAA